>NC_053154.1:339051682-339200061 GCF_016835505.1 Polypterus senegalus | reverse complement strand
AATAACAGGAGCTAATGAGGGTGCTCTTGTAGCATAAGAGCTGGTATGAGAGCACACAAGTCAAGCTTGGTGTAAAATTCAATATGCATCGGCACTGTTTCCAGGAGGAGAAAACACTTCTGTAAGGAGAAGCTATATAAATGGTTGTTGAGAGAATAAATGAGCCACTTTTCAGCACTTAACTAGGCACTGCAACTCTTTTCTGACAAAAATGATTGCTCCTGGCTGACTGGTTTAGATGAAAAGCTATTGAATGAAGTAACCTTACACAAGTAGGGCAAGCTTTATCATCTAACAGCGAAAGTAGAAATTGACTTAATATTCATTTACCAGCTGGGTGATTCAGTCCATCCCAGTAACCAAAACTGCAAGCGATACTGCAGTTCTTTACAAAGATGTAAAGCCAAATGGCAGGAGAAGTGGTGCACTGCTACAGTCTGTGAAGTGTTTTCTTACTTTGTTTAAGGAAAAAACGTTTTTCCTTGCATCCTAAAGTTATGCAGTCTATGTGTCAGTGTTAGCATAAATGAAGGCTGCATATGGGCATTTCAGTCATAGTTCCTGTCTAGCACTCAGTGCTTCTGGAATAGAGTTGGTTTACTGCACATGAATATAAAATGGGTAGAAGGGTGGAGCATTATGTGAATAAAGTGAAGGACAGGATAAATTTGAGAAAAAATGTATTTAAAGGTAAACCAATCTCCCATTAAGAGAATGGAATGAAGTAAAACCTGAAGTCCTGAGGAAACTAAACTTGACGATCTGCATTATTCAGATTAAAATCACATCTGGTAATTACCTGGGGGTTGGATACTCAACTAAGAATGTAGGCTGTTAATTTTTTTGGCCTGTCTTCTCTAAGCAAAATATCAGCCTTGCAATGCACAATGTAAAAAAATAATCAAGAAATCACTTGATTTGGCTAGAGTAGAAAAAAGTAAAAAACCATTAGCAGGGAAAGCTGGCTGTTGCTGTAAAAATTGAAGTGCCAATCTTCCTATTATGGGTTTTAAGCCCTTCAAAACTGTGTAATTAGACATGACTTCAAGTTAAAAGAAAATCCTCCACCAAAATGTGATTAATGTAACAAAAGTAAAAAGATACAATAAAAAGGAATCATTACCCAAATTCCATTAATAACCATTTAACTATCAACTCGAGTTCAAATGGCAGTAACTCCTTGGGCAGTATTTGCTTCACCACAATTTTAGAAAAGGTGCAGGGTCATACAGAATAAGAGGTCTTGACTTGATATTTGAGCAGCTTCTCTCATGACTAGCCTTATGCTGCATGCTTGCAGATAAGCAGTGTCAGGAAATGGTAACATAACAAAAATATCACACTTGTATGCCTAACCTGATACATGGCTTATGTTACATAAATTCATTTGCTTTGAGTACCTAAATAATGCATGATTGACAAATTATGTAGTCCGACACCAATATTTCAAAATGAATGGCACAATAATATTCCATAAAAATATTTGTAATTCAGTTTTTGTAAAGCATTTGTAGAATTCTGCAACTTGTTTGAACAATGAGCACCTTAGCTAGTCTTAAATAAAGAATAGTCTATCTGTAACCCTTTTCCCTAAATTCTTTTCCAATCTACATGTTCTACAGCATTGATACTCATGGTTTTGGGCCTGATGGTTATTTCTGGTAACTACTGGCAGGCCAAGGACCAGTATGCCATGTGTTAGTTGTAATTATGTTAAATCAGCTGTAGCAAAGAAAGACAATTCTTTCACATTAATCTCTGTATATTATGAGCAAACAACACTGCATGTTGATAAAAAATTGTCATATTCTGGGTCGGCTACTGTATATCAATATGCTGACAGATTTCCAAATACTCCACTCTTACTGTCTTTCAGCAATGTTTTAAAAACTTGCTTGAATTGGAGCTAATGTGGTTAACAGTTTTAATGAATGTATTCATTGTTTCCTTCATCTTGCCAGAAAACATCACACACTAAATAGTTTGATGAATCACGTAGAGTAGCAAATTTATAGCAGAATGTTCTGCTACTAAACGTGAGGAAAAGCTCTTTCTGTTACAAACCACCAACTGACCCCTAATCAGACACCAGTTTATTCTTCAAAAAAAACATTTACTGTAGCAAAAGTAGCCTTTCCAGTTGTATGAGCCTTCAAGGCACAACAACTCTTCCTTGAAGACTTTTCCATTGTGTCTTACAAACATTGACAGTTAGGTTGCATCTATATTATCTGTAGACTTGTCAACTGTAATGGAAATGTGATCAACTGACTTCAGTTCCGATAAATGATCTGAGAAAGAGTCTTCAAGCAGAACTTTGACCCTGCATGTGTGGAAAAATAATAAACAGTTTGATCAGTTTGATCAATCTGGTGTACATGACAAAGCCACGCAGACCCTGTCTTATCTATAGTGCACATGACAAGTGCAACTTCTTGTTTCTCCTAACGAACAAAAAAACCACAAGTGACCAACTGATGAACTAAAACCACAAGTGACCAACTGATGAACTTAAAGGATGTGGTAAATGCTGATCCAAGCAAAATGTTGTAAGATGTAACGGTTTGAAATTCTTGTGCAACTAAAGTCATAAGACAAAGGCCCTATAAAAGATTTGGGACACCGACCCCTCGAGGCAGATGAAGGGCAGGTGTCCTAGGACTGTGCTTCTCTGTCATCTTACCTTTGCCTGGTGTGTATTAATAAAAGATTTTTTACTAACTTTAATTATATCTCTCTGTCTTCAGTCTCAAAAAACGACACTATAGAAAAAGTGTCAACACATGCTACTGATGAATTAGACATGTGTACTTATTTCATCTGGATTAATATTTTTTTCTTTATATTTTTCCCTTTAAAAGTTCTTCAAGGCTATCCAAAGTGCAATCTTTTACTAGTTCTGTGTCCAAAAAATGGCTCCCCTTTTAGCTAATTCACAAGTAACAGGAAATGAAGCTGATGTTGCCTTCTCTTGTGTAGTTGTTGCCACTGCCATAACTGTTACAAAACATTCAGGGAGGAATTCCGTCTGATCTGGGCTGGGCTGCCTGGTGGAGAAGCTAAAGCGAGTCAAGCATCCTTTGTTTGTTGTGCTGGCTGATGTTAGAAATGTTAACTGAAAACATGGCTTGACAAATTAAACAGAATAGACTGGCGATGGTATGAGATGGTAAAATAAAGGCAAACTTGTCTGTTAGTGTACGAATGAAATGTCTATTTTCACCTTTCTACATTTCTACTCTTGCTACTACCCATCATGGCTGCTGATGTCATTTGAATACATATTACTGGTAGCTCATTGGCTGATGTCCCTGATTAGATTGGTGGACAAATCAAAAACATCTGGCAGCCTCGAATAGACCTGCAGGCTGGACTTTGAGTATCTGTGATCTACACAAAGAAAGTCATGTTTAAAGCACCCATGAAAATAGGAAAGACATATACAATTTAAAACTTTACATTAATTTAAAAAAGATTTAATGAAAATGATGTAGCATACCATACATTAATTAGCAGGATTCTAGTAAGCAGATTGCCTTGGTAATTTTATTTCACTTAATTCTATTGTCATTGTACTTAAGGTCTGGACTGGCAAACTTTATGGTATCCTCTGTTATCTGTTCATTCTGTCACTAAAGCACAGGAATGTTCTGCTATGGAAAACATTGTTTCATTTAAAAAAAAGAGCGGAAGCCTCTTTATCTAATTGTAGTATTATTATTAATGACTACAGACCAGTGTTCCTTAAATCTCACATCATGAAAACCTTCAAGAGGTTGGTCCTGAACAATATGAATACTCTTGTGAAAGACCACATGGACCCATGGCAGTTTGCCTATTGGACAAAAAATGGAGTGTAAAGTTTAGTCATCTAACCACTCCAAAAGGCTTATTCACATCTAGACAAAATGGAAGCACTGTGAGGATTATGTTTTTTGATTTCACAAGTGCCTTCAATACCATCTAGCAATTTCTGTTAATTGGTGAGCTCAGAGATATGCAGCTGGATGTGCCTATGGTGTCCTGGATAATAGACTGTGAGATTTCCAAACTCTTTTGAGACCCTCCACAATGGGACGACACAGAGAGGCACGAATGCTGTGTCTGTTGAGGGCTGCTTGTCTGTCGCCAAGGCAACCGCAGGTTCACAGCACCACAGAAACAACTGTAAGCTGACTGCTTCTGTGCACAAAGTGCCTCTCACCTGATGGTTAACATTATAACGTAGCCATTGACCTGGACCCCACCCTGCCCAACCTTACTGTTCCTGTTCCAAGTTGAATAGCCTCATCTTTAGGTGCAAGACAGTGACACAGATGTTACAAGATGTATAATAAACTGTCTGTCTCTGATGTGGACATAAAACAACGCTGGAGCGCAACAAGGAAACGTCCTGTCTCTATTCCTCTTCACAATGTACACCTGGCAATATAAATATAACACCAGGTCATGTCAACTGCAGAAATTCACTAATGATTCTGCACTAATGGAGTTTCCAGCAGACATACCACATGCACTTTTGAACAGATAATCCACGTGAAGCTAAGCATGTTTGGACCCAGCCAGTATTTGGATAGGATGACCATCGAGGAAACAATTGGGTTGCTGCTGAAAGAGGTGTTGGTAAGCCTCCATCAGGGGAACATTACCCTGTTCTCTGTTTGTGGATCCTAGAGTGTTAGCGCAGTGATGGGTACACTGTGCTGCAAAAATAGTGCCGTCCTTCAGATGAGGTATAAAAATGAGGTCCTCATTCTCTGTAGTCATAAAAGGTCCCTGGGAATCTTTTAAAAAGTGGATGGTGTTTCCCAGTGTCCTGGATAAATTGCCCATCATGGCCTGGTCATTGTGGCCTTCTAATCATCTTCTGTCTCTAATTGGCTATCTCTCTCACCCCTTCTCCACCTAATAACCAATACAGTGCATCCGAAAAGTATTCACAGCGCATCACTTTTTCCACATTTTGTTATGTTACAGCCTTATTCCAAAATTGATTACATTCATTTTTTTCCTCAGAATTCTACACACAACACCCCATAATGCCAACGTGAAAAAGTTTACTTGAGGTTTTTGCAAATTTATCAAAAATAAAAAAATTGAGAAAGCACATGTACATAAGTATTCACAGCCTTTGCCATTAAGCTCAAAATTGAGCTCAGGTGCATCCTGTTTCCCCTGATCATTCTTGAGATGTTTCTGCAGCTTAATTGGAGTCCACCTGTGGTAAATTCAGTTGATTGGACATGATTTGGAAAGGCACACACCTGTCTATATATAGTCCCACAGTTGACAGTTCATGTCAGAGCACAAACCAAGCATGAAGTCAAAGGAATTGTCTGTAGACCTCCGAGACAGGATTGTCTCGAGGCACAAATCTGGGGAAGGTTACAGAAAAATTTTTGCTGCTTTGAAGGTCCCAATGAGCACAGTGGCCTCCATCATCTGTAAGTGGAAGAAGTTTGAAACCACCAGGACTCTTCCTAGAGCTGGCCGGCCACCTAAACTGAGAGATCGGGGGAGAAGGGCCTTAGTCAGGGAGGTGACCAAGAACCTGATGGTCACTCTGTCAGAGCTCCAGAGGTCCTCTGTGGAGAGAGGAGAACCTTCCAGAAGGACAATCATCTCTGCAGCAATCCACCAATCAGGCCTGTATGGTAGAGTGGCCAGATGGAAGCCACTCCTTAGTAAAAGGCACATGGCAGCCTGTATGGAGTTTGCCAAAAGGCACCTGAAGGACTCACAGACCATGAGATACAAAATTCTCTGGTCTGATGAGGCAAAGATTGAACTCTTTGTTGTGAATGCCAGGCATCACGTTTGGAGGAAACCAGGCACCGCTCATCACCAGGCCAATACCATCCCCACAGTGAAGCATGGTGGTGGCAGCATCATGCTGTGGGGATGTTTTTCAGTGTCAGGAACTGGGAGACCAGTCAGGATAAAGGGAAAGATGACTGCAGCAATGTACAGAGACATCCTGGATGAAAACCTGCTCCACAGCGCTCTTGACCTCAGACTGGGGCGACGGTTCATCTTTCAGCAGGACAACGAACGTAAGCACACAGTCAAGATATCAAAGGAGTGGCTTCAGGACAACTCTGTGAATGTCCTTGAGTGGCCCAGCCAGAGCCCAGACTTGAATCCGATTGAACATCTCTGGTGAGATCTTAAAATGGCTGTGCACTGACGCTTCCCATCCAACCTGATGAAGCTTGAGAGGTGCTGCAAAGAGGAATGGGCGAAACTGGTCAAGGATAGGTGTGCCAAGCTTGTGGCATCATATTCAAAAAGACTTGAGGCTGTAATTGCTGCCAAAAGTGCATCGACAAAGTATTGAGCAAGGGCTGTGAATACTTATGTACATGTTATTTCTCAGTCTTGAAAGATGCTGTATAAATGCAGTGTCTTCTTCTTATATTGACATAAGGGATGAGACAGAGTATGGGAGTCTGGTGGAGAACTTGGTGCTAAAAGAATGGTCTGCAGCTTAACATCAGCAAAACCAAAAAACTGGTTGCTGATTTTCACAGCACCAAAGAACCTTACGTCTGGTCATTATTCAGGGAGTGGATTTGAAGGTGGTGCGCTGCTGCAGGTATTTTGGGGTCCACATCAGTAAAAGATTGACCTGGTCTAGTGACACAGAAGATCTACATATATGAAAGGGCAAAGCAAATTATTTTTCCTTAGCAGACTGTTCCTTTGATGTAGGTAGTGACATTCTTTACATATTGTAACGTGTCAGTTGGTGTCTTGCACCCCAAAGGCGAGGCTGAGTCTCAGTACTTTAGCAAAACCAGTTGTATTCCACTCAAAACACAAACAGCAAGGTTATTTATTGTAGTGGGACCTATCATTCTACTATACACAGACATAGCAGGCAGGATTGGGACCAGGTCAGTGGCCAAGTTATAATGTTCCCTGCATTACCCATCGGGTGACCAGCACTTTGCATGTAAAAGTGGTCAGCTTGTAGTTGTTTCTGTGGTGTTGAGAATCTGTGGTTGCCTCAGCGATGGACAAGCAATCCTCCCATTGGTGAGAGTCTCAATGGAGTGCAGAAGTCTGTGATAGCCAGTGTAATTTTCTCTGCTGTAGTGTGTTGGGCCAGTAAACATCACTGCAAATGAGGAGCATCAAATCAACAGGATGATTAAGAGAGCAGGCTCAGTTATAAGATGCACTGTTAACACTCTAGAGGTTGTAGCAGAGGAAAGAATGAAGAGAAATTGCCATTATAAACTATGATGGATATCCTCTTTGACACACAATCATTGAGTACCTGAAGCCAACAATTTTTTCAAAAGAAGTATGGAAAGAAACAATACTGGGTCCTCTTTATACCTACAGCAATATACTGTTATAATACAGTACCTCACTATGACTGCTCCAACACAGAAACTGTCTTCTTTTTTGTAATTCTTTCTCTATATAAGAGGCGTGTTGTTGTTGCATTTTATAAGGTTCTGTAAAAAGCTATGTTCCTTTTTGGGACAAAATAAGTAGTGTAACAGCACTGACAAATTGCATCAGCCAGAGACGAGTCACCCCTACTATGAGCTGGCACTCCATCATGAGAATGAGCAGCTTAAGTGCTAGCTGCAGAGTCACCTAAAAAACAAGCCTGCAAAATTATAAGCAGAATTCCACCTAGTGTGTTAAATCCCTTTAAGGATATCAAACCACTTAAAAGAGCCATGTAAAGAGCAAAAAGAATCCATCCTGGCACTTGGCACTGGTGCTATATCGGTGTTAGTAGTGGGATGAAAAGACCTACTGCTAAATGCAATGGAGATCAGCAATGGACCTGCTTGGCTCTTCTGAGGAGTTGCGGAAGAGTGTTGAGGCTGAGATCGAGGATCTGGAATGCTGTTAGCAGCATCAGTACAACAGGGAAGGCAGTGACAGTGCAGCACTCAACATCTGCTGTGCCACCTGATAACAAATCTCTCAAGACACCTGCTGATGTGCTTTGTCACTGGCCACATGACTACAGCAAAAATGTCCACTCCATTATTTCAAAGAGTTGTGTGCTGGTTGAAGAAGTTGGAAGTGGTAGCTGGGAGAAGCAACTTCAAGGCGAAGGCTATTTTTCGGCTTTGAGAAGTTGCATCAGCCAGTGACGAGTCATTCATAGTATGAGCTGGCATTCCATCATGCAAATGTACAGCTTCAGAGCCAGCCTATACAAATAGAAAACTTGCTATGTCGCAAATAGAGTTCTATCTATTCTGACAAAGCTGGGCAGTCTTTTTAAAGATAATAAGCCACCTAAAAGAGCCAGGTAAAGAGCAATGGATCCATTCTGGCACTGTGAACCAGTGCTACAGTGCTGTCTGTCTATAATTAAATTATGGCTTAATGATAGGTCACTCCAGCACCTGATGAAGCCCTCAAGACCCATTCTTCTCAGTACCTGAATGTCCAACTGATACCCTCAAAATTCAAAATATTAATATTTAAATTGCAAGTCATAGAACTTTCAAACATAAAAATCTACAAATTTTAAAAATATTGTGTTACGATTTGATGAACTATACAGAATCTACTGACATCAGTCTTTAAATACAGAATTCCTACAGTTTTCCATCCATCCATTAGATAGATAGATAGATAGATAGATAGATAGATAGATAGATAGATAGATAGATAGATAGATAGATAGATAGATAGATAGATAGATAGATACTTTATTAATCCCAAGGGGAAATTCACATACTCCAGCAGCAGCATACTGATAAAAAACAATATTAAATTAAAGAGTGATAAAAATGCAGGTAAAACAGACAATAACTTTGTATAATGTTAATGTTTACCCCCCGGGTGGAATTGAAGAGTCGCATATTGTGGGGGAGGAACGATCTCCTCAGTCTGTCAGTGGAGCAGGACAGTGACAGCAATCTGTCGCTGAAGCTGCTCCTCTGTCTGGAGATGATCCTGTTCAGTGGATGCAGTGGATTCTCCATGATTGACAGGAGCCTGCTCAGCGTCCGTCGCTCTGCCACGGATGTCAAACTGTCCAGCTCCATGCCTACAATAGAGCCTGCCTTCCTCACCAGTTTGTCCAGACTTGAGGCGTCCTTCTTCTTTATGCTGCCTCCATCCCGCTATATCCTAACTACAGGGTCACAGGGGACTGCTGGAGCCAATCCCAGCCAATATAGGGTGCAAGGCAGTAACAAATCCCATGGCAGGGCATCAGCCCACTGCAGGACACACACACATACACACCCACATACCAAGCACACACTAGGGACAATTTAGGATCGCCAATGCACCTAACCTGCATGTCTTTGGACTGTGGGAGGAAACCGGAGCACCTGGAGGAAACCCATGCAGACACAGGGAGAAAATGCAAACTCCACGCAGGGAGGACCCAGGAAGAGAACCCGGGTCTCCTTACTGCGAGGCAGCAGTGCTAGAACTGTGCGGTTTTTTCAGAGAACTGCAAAGGATTGGATTTGGTTACACTCGAAGCCTCTGGAATACCCTGTGATCCATATGACTTTAAATTGGATTATGTGGGTTTAATAAAGTGAAGTTATATAAAAGCTACACTTAGAAGGCCATAGCCCACTAGCCTTGATTAAATAAAGAGTACTATTAAACCTGAGGTATACATTTTATTTGTCCATTTTCTAAGCTAGCTCTTCTCATTACAAGGTTTCAGAAAGCTGAAACCATATAAAGGTAGCGGCATGTGTGAGCTAAGACAAACTTCAGCACGGTGAAAGAATAATTATTAGCTTTAATATTTATCTAAATCATGTGTCAAAACTTTGTTGAATATCGAAACCAGACTGGAATTTGTCAATTTTCACTACATACTACCTACTATATAAATTCATAAAAGGCATTCCTTACCTTTAAAGACAAAGTCTACCACACAATTGTACATCATCCATTCAAGAAAACAAAATTCTTTTAAAGACAGATTTGCATGGCTTTCTGTAAAATCCCACTGCAAAATATCCTGGTACTTAGACACTTCTTTTTCTATCTTTTCCATCTTTATCTTGTTTTCAATGGTGGCCATGAGGAATATAGGTTTAATATGAAAGTTCTCAATTACTTGAGGCTGTGCCCATGTCTGTCTCAATGCATGCCGGCGATCAAAGAAGCCTGGATGGCTTTTAATTGCTAAGATGAGTGTCTTGGAACTCTTAGTTCTGCCACACAGTTCCTTTGGTTCTGATATCACCTTACACTTGTAATCTTGTAGGTGGGGAAACTCCTCTTTGTACTTTTGAAAATCCAAGACATAAGCATATTTTCCATCATAAAGCATCTGAGAGTCTCTCTGTATTGGAGACTCTGTACTGGTTGACTTTAAGGTGTTTATTTTTTTAATATCATCATTATCTTCCAAAGAACAGTATAAGACAATGCTCAACAGTATGTTGAAGGAAAGACATACCATAACTTTCAGGCAGTTGCTCATAGTTTGTTCATCTGAATCAAATTCTGCAAAAAAATAGATTGATACAATTTAAATAGGAAATGTTCTGTTAATATTAAACATAACAATTCATCAGTGATCAGTTGACAACTAAAAACTCAAAACACCTCCGCCTGTAACTTTAAGGAGATAACAGTGTGTCAGGACACATGTCCAGTATAATTATTTTCTGAGAGATTCTGCATTGATTTTTGTCAAACATTTTCTCCCCTCTATAGCTTTATTCCGAGGTACATGGTTATGTGAGAACTGTATCCTATACATATTGTGATGCGTGAGTCACTGTCTTGCACCCTAAAACACAAGGCTAAGTCTCAGTACTTTAGTAAAACCGACTTTATTCAGCTTGAAACAGGAACAGCCCGGTTATTTATTGTAGCGGGATCTGCCACTCTCCTATACACAAATGCAGCAGTCAGGCAGGGTCGTGGCCAAGTTAGTGGCCAAATAATGTTGTTCCCTGCATTATAATGTTTCTCAAATTACCTCGGATTTCCTTCCGTGGCATTCCACTGCAGCTCTGTGAGACTGCTGTTGCCCCGGGCAACACACAAGTAATCTTCCACAGACGTGGCAATCGCACATTGGGATTCACTTCGGCATGTTGTCCCATTTTGGATCCAAAGAGATTTTAGAAACCTCACAATATATACAGTACACAGTGGCAGACCACCATTTCTGGGTCCCTAAAGAGTGATATGTTATGGCGGCCCCTTCACAAACAGCAACAAGGACGGGGCAACCACTGATATCTGCTTCAATGGGATTGTTCCACAACAGATCATCATCATTTTTTTTTTTTTAATTTAACCACTACATCTCAGATTTCAACTGAAATTGCTGAACTGGATTTTTTCCACATGTCAAAGTCACTGCTGTGAACAAACATTTCCTGTACATTAAAGTTTCTGAGTTATGTGAGGATGAAAATTAGGGAAATGTTATATACTTGCATGATGCTTCATAGAATGACAAAATAAAATATAGAAAACACCACAGTAAATATAACTTTTATTTTATACACCTATGAGAATGCATACTACATGAAGAACATTTTACAAAATGCTCTAATACTAGAAACATATTCACATACAGTTTTTTCATAAGAGAGCTTCTTTGCATTGCCATTTTCTAAAGACAATATGCATAAAGAATTTATGTGCTCTTTAGTCATGGCAGACCAAAATTTGTTCTTTATAAAGGATAGCTATGAAAAATTCCTTTCTGCCTCACAGCTCGTGATAGGCATTGTGAAGTACAGCTTAAGCACAGTAGTAATATTGGGGAACACTTCAGTTACTCTTTCAATTTGTTATATCACTTCATCTACTATTTGTATCTACCAATGAAGATACTGATTTTTTATTACCTTTTCATTTTTACTCTATTTTAATTATGCATAGTGTCACACATGTGCACTTGAGAAACAACTTAAAGACTCATATAAATGTAATAACACTCCCAACCTGGTTTGCCTTTTCCATTCCTCCTTCTGCAGAAGCAGTGGTTGACATCCCTGTCCCCAATGATGTCACTCCCAGATCCCGACCAGCTGAACCCACCTATTACTTTCCTTCCAAATGAAAAACCGGCTTCAATGCTATTTTGGAGAATGATGAAGAACATCTCACATTTTAAAGACATTCATATTTTTGATTTATCATGTAGCTCTTTTTATGGCACAGTTTATTATACATGGACAATATTCATTTGAAATAGAAGCATGAAATAATTTTTTTCCATTTTTAATGCCTGTGGAAACCATCCCGGACACTAACACAGACAGACACAGGAAGTCCCACACACACACTAATCACCATATTTGCAATATTTACAGTTCTGCATGCAACAAAGTAACAAAGTACCCCCTACACCAAACACCTCTCTAAAGTCTGGGTCTCTCAATAGTTCTTCCTTTCACTGCCTCTGCTCCTCTCTCCCGAGCTTTGTCCTCTTTCTCCCGACTCCAGCTATTGACTGGAGGAAGGCGGCCTCTTTTATATCCATATTTTATATCCATGTGCTCCAGGTGCCCTCTGACGATCTTCCTGCGGCACGTCCTGGGTGGTGTAAGTGCTGCATGAGCACCCGGAAGCACTCCGGGTGTCCCTGGTATATCCTTCCGGCAGCACTTCCAGGTGTGGCGGAAGTGCTGACATCCAGGGCTTCTCAATCCTCCGGGCACCCCCTTGTGGCCCAGGGGAGGTATAATCCCTCTCCTGGTCCTTCCAGGCGTCCCAGGTGGGCCTAAGCCTCCAGCCAACTGCCATAAGCCTCGTAAAGCAGAAAGCATGATGTCTTTCAGACAGGTACCTAGTTGCTAAAGAAGAACTAACTCTTGTGGAGATATATATGGTAAAAGTTGCCCTGAAACACAATAGAATTTTTTTATACAATCTTCAGCAAGTAGGGCCAGACTGGAAAACTTATTCAGACTGGAAATCCCAAGTCTAAACCAGGCCACACAATATACATCCGTTTTCTTGTACAGGCACAGACTCAAAAAAACAACAAACACCATTTTGTCTTAGAATTTATATGAATAAGGAGACAGTAGATTCAGCTTTTACACATACATTTAATTCTTAAATATTTGTAAAACTCTGATAAAGTGTGGAAAAACACTTCATAAATGTAAACACTTAATAAATAAATAAACCATGTAGTTCTACATGTATAATATTTATATCAAAACAAATGTGCCAAAAGTACTGAACCATAGTAGACAATGAAATCCACAGTGTATAGATTATGCTTACAATTTCAACTGTGAGGTTGTAATCTATACAGCTGCTGTGTCAGTGTCTGGATGGTAACGCTGAATACTCTTCCACAAAGTTTGAAGTGTTGGTCAAAAAAGACCACTTTCAATTTCTTCAGTAGAGAAAAGACTCAAAAATGTCTCAGTGCCACAGAATTCTGTTAAGCATTCTTTTAACGAATACACTTAGTGAACAAAAAACTATGACACATTTTGTGTAGCCTATTCAGTCACTCTCTTATTATAGCGCTAAGTTTTAACTGTCAGAGTGTGAAAGACACACTTTAAAAATATTAAAATAAAATAAAAATAAGACACGTACATTAACAAACTTATCATGAAATTAAGAACAACAGATACATTTAAAAACACAAATCATTCCACTGACATACGTGTTTTATTAATAAAAAAATAAAATAAAACATTTTGTGTAGCCTATTCAGTCACTCTGAGGGAAAAAGAAAAAAAAAACATTTAAAAAATTGATCGCTACACTTCATTAAAATTTGAAACAAAAATAAAACAAAATAAATACACAGTAATAAATACCAAAACCTATGCAACATCCAAATATAATTCAAAGTATATTATGAACTTTTAAACAATCTTCACATATAACTTTAATCACAAAAGCACCAGACGTATGCACCTCTCTTCATAGTGCTCCTGTTTAACTGTCAGAGCTCGAGGCGCACGTCAAAACTTGACTTGAATAAAAACAAGAAACCATCCAATGAGAAACCAGAAAAGAAACCCTCCAATGTTAAACCGAAAGGATTTGTGCCCACTACAGAGCAATAACACCTGCTCATTTTCTAGTATAACAACATTATATAATTTACCATTAGTTTATTTCACTGGTTGCTCTGAATGCCAGGCCAGGCAGCAGGCCACTGGGAAAGCTCCAGCTAATTGTAAACGTCAGTCTGGCTCTGTCAGCAAGCCAAAAACTGTGAAATTAGCAACTGTTGACTATTTGAGGCATTGAACATATCTAATATTAAATAACAATACCTGAAAATACATCTAATATTAACAGTTCAAAAGTTGTGACTTACAGAACATTGGCCATTTTTAGTAGTGCTCAAATTTTAGTAAAGTTATGGCCATGCCTCCTTTTTTAAAGCCTCTATATCTCAGAAACTAATGAACATACAAGCCTAAAATTTTGCACTCTAGTCACTGGGTACAATAACATTACATTCAGGAAGTAACAAGCAAATCAGAGGTGCTTTTAATTTTGTGTGGATTTTCCCTATACTAACTCTCTATACTAGCTCTCAAAACAACCTTATTTTTTTGAGACATGGATCCCACGTGAGAGAGGGAGAGAGATAGAGAGAGAGGTTAGAAGCACGTACTGATACAGCACATCGCCGCACCCACCACATGACAAACCAACTCAGGACCCCAGGTTAGGACCTGAGTGCAGCCATGCAATGGGTGACACTTCAGCACCACACTAGTTCAGATGGAATGGGACAGTGTGAGGTTTTTTATGGTGGCTGGAGTGCCAATTCTGCCACCAACCCCCCGGTTTTTCCCGGCAGGTTGGAGTGCCTACATGCAGTCCCGGATGCAGATTTACGTCATACCCAGGATGGAGCACACAGGAAGCTGGAAACATTTCTTTGAGATTTTGGTCCATGTTGACATGATTACATCACACAGTTTCTACAGATCTGTCAGCTACACATTCATACTGCAAATCTCTGATTCTACCACATCCCAAAAATGTTATATTGGATTCAGATCCAGTGTCTGGGAATGCCCCTGAAGAACACTGAACTCATTGTCATGTTCATGAAACCAGTTTGACATAACTTTTGCTTTATGACATGGTGCATTATCATGCTGGAAGTAGCCATTAAGTTGTGACCATGAAGGAATGCACATGATCAGCAGCACTACTGAAATAAGCTATGGCTTTCAAATGACTATTGATTGGTATTAACAGTCTAAGTGTTCTGGAAAACACTCCCCACACCAATACACCAACACCACCACCAGCTTGGGCTGTTGACACAAGGCATGCTGGGTACATTGATTCATGCTATTGAGTCCCTACCATCTGTGTACCTCAGCAGAAAATGAGATGTATTCGATAAGGCTACATGTTTCCAGTTTTCAGCTGTCAAGTTGCGGTGAGCCTCCACTGCAGCTTCAACTTTCTGTTGCTGGTTGCTAGGAGTGGAAGCCAACATCTTCTGCACTTATAGCCCATCTACCTCAAGGTTTCATGTGTTGTTCATTCTGAATTACTGTTCTGCTGTAGCCTACCTATCAGTCTGGCCATTCTACACTGACCTCTTTCATCAACAAAGTGTTTCAGTCTAGTTGTTTTTATTTATTACAACTTTCTGAGTAAACTTTAGGGTGTGTTTGAAAATTCCAAGAGATTTGCAGTTACAGAAATACACGAACCTGCCTGTGCAGCATCAACAAACATACCACTGTCGAAATCACTGAAATTACATTTTTTCACTATTCTGGTGTTTGATGTAGCTCCTGACCTGTATCTGCATGATTTTATGCATTGCACTGCTATCACATAATTGGATGAATAGATAATTGCATGGATAACATTAGCACTTTTTGAGGATGTGTGTGTATGCATGTATGAGATGGTATAAAATGAGAGGTTATTTGTTGCAAATCCTGAGATCATCTGAACCAGGGTTGCTCTCAGAATAAAATTGTCAAAGGTTGCTGCCTAGGGAGACAGGCAATGAGGTAAGAGCACAGCTGGACTTCTTTTAATATGAAAAAGAAAAAACTACACGGATATGCTGTTCTCCATTACGTGTGCAATCTTGGAATGTGGATCATTACTCATGAATATTCTTCCCTTGCAAACAGACTTCCTTGGCAAGTTTTAAGACTTTCGTTTTTAAGTTTGTACCAATGTTCCCTACACACCTTTTTAAACCACAAAAACTGGCTCAGGATTTTAAAATATTTATTGCAAAATTCTGCAATTATGAAAGTGATTTCCCATGGTAAATTAATCTGTACTATAATTGTGAAAAAATAACTTAAATAATAAATTAAAAAAATGCCAAAGTTATTCATTAATGCAAGAAATATATCTTTAGCCTCTAGAAGGAAACCAGTGTACCCCAAAACAAAACATTCACACTTCAAGCTGACAACTACCCAGTCAGAATGTTTTCCCAGGATATTAGACCTGTGACACAGTGGCACTAAATTTTGTACCATTGCTGGTAAAGATGATTCAAAATGTAGTTCCATGCGTGCTATAAGAGCCAATATTATAAAGTTAAAGCTTTGAGTTAAACTCATATTAGTGTTTGCTTAATTTGAATAGAGTATCATTTCTTTCATAATCATAGACAATGGTATAGTCTTTTCCCCCATCAGTAAGTACGAGATAGAACTTTCCTGCTATAACTGTGAAACAGTGTGTTAATTGTTCAGTTGTTGTTAAACCAGGTCCCAGTACACAGGGACTTAAAAGACCCATTTTCAACTTATAAATAGGGTAGGCATACAGTTTTCTGACCATCATTTTAAAAATTGTAACAATTTCAAATGTAACAAGATTTAAGCTTTGAACAGAACAAGAATTTTTCTTTTTTTTGCTGTTTAATTTTCTCTTTTTTGTGTGAACTGTATTGCTTTGAATTTTAGCTAAAACTTATAAAAACAAAGATATTTTGTCTGTGGAATCATTTTGGCACATTAGGATTTTGTTGAATCCCATTTTTAAGCTAGAGCTGCTGAACTTTGGTAATTTTGGAAAAACGCAGCTACACATGCATTATGAAACCTAATTTATTTATTTCAGGGTCGCCTAGGTCAATCACTGACACCCATTGTTACTTGGGCCAGGCTCAGTTATATTCAACAATTGACTTTGGATAATAATAATAATAATAATAATAATAATAATAATAATAATAATAATCCTGCTGATGCTAAAATCTCTTTTGAAAGCTGTTTTTTCTTCCAATTACCAAACATAGAGAAGAAATGTCTATATTACAACCATGACATTAAAGATGGTGAACATGGTAAAGCACTGCCTGCATACAAGATTGATAAGAAGGCTGCAAAACATTTTCCGAATACTTGACAACAACTGAAACACACTTTAGAAGAGCACTTAGAGATATAGGGGTGTGAAAGTGTGCCAAAATATAGCTGAACTACTAGTTACTTGAAATTATTTTATCACTAGCTGCATGTGGTCTTCTGGACAAAAAACAACCCAAAGACTCCCTAGCAGTTTTACTGTATTCGTGAACTTGGAGAATTAAGAATTACCCAGTGCATAGGACATGGACCCACCTTGTGCTTGCTTCCCCACTGACTTTCGTAAGAAGACACTGGCAATACCATATCTTAGCTGTATTGCTGGCATATGAGTCCTATTAATCTTTGTCTCAAGAAAATACCTCCAGATAGGCAATGTTTTTACTGAAAACTCCAGCCTTTCCCTCAGTTACTGAGGTGTTTCACTTGCACGTTGTTGAGCTGCGCCGATTGCTTCATTTCAACATTGTGTCTCTTCGTCTGTGGCATTAGCACGATGTTGTTGTTGTGCAATGGCGTTTGCTGCACACAGGTCTTTCATAGTAATAAGTGAGGTGCATGCAAGTGCCAAAAAATGTAAAAGTCCATGCATGCACCATCTACTGGATGTGGTTGAGTGTGAGTAGAATGGACTTCTCCATACACACACGGGTCTCTTATTTATATATGTCTCATTACATGACTGACACCTTTATCCATTGTGACTTATATTTGAGATACAATAGGTGACATTTTTTTTCGATTCCATTTGGAGAACAGGTAGGTGAAGTGACTTGCTCATGGTCACGCAGTGTCAGTAGCAGGGTTTGAACCCACAACCACAGAGTTTGAAGTCCTAGGTCTTAACCACTACACCACTCCACCTGCTATTTTTTGATAAGTGCATTATAATACCTTTTCAAAACAGGCTCCACAAAAAATAAAGAAGTACACAGCTGTAAAATGTACAAACAAAATATTATACCAACAAGTCTGGGTATCATGTGATTGGCAGAGAAGAACTGGAAAGCTTTTATGAAAGTCATGCAATGGGAAAAAGGTGAAATGTGAATGACAGAAATATGCTTTCAGATGCCTTGTTTGAAGGAGGTCAAAGGATGCCAGCTGCAGAATTCCATAAATGCATTAGTGAGATTTTTTCACATATATTTAACACATTGACTGCTGGACCATTTATTACCAGGATGCTACCATATAGGTCTATGCATATATGACAAATAATGAACTCAATCAAAACTCATAAAAAATGTAAAGAAATGTATTTAAAAGCAACATTGTATTATTAACTGTCAAAATGTAAATAAACTATATTATTTTACCAACAAAATGACTAAAAGATTTGAATGAAAGAACTTGAAGCATGACATCATGCAGAGTGCAAACTTTGAAGTACATGTGTGCCAAATATAATGTGCTTCTTTGTGCCATCCATGATTGTTGCACACAACACATTTGGCAGTTGGTGACTGTTTGTGCTCACTGGGCAGTGGAATGTCCATGTATTGTTTTCCTGACAGTCGGGACAAGTCAGATGCATTGTAATGAAGAAATGCCTTTGGCGCAAATATCTGCATCAGTGCCAGAGCCTAAATGTTCCAAATCATCCAGTTGATTGTCACTATCTTGATCACTGTCATTATCATCAAAATATTCATCTTGCAGTAAATCTAGTTATTTAAAAACATCAGCATAGCTATTTATTTTAACAGGATCTACCACTCTCCTATACACAAAGCAAACAGGCATTGTCAGGGCCAGATCATTGGCCAAGTTATACTGTTCCCTGCATTTATAATGTTTCTTGAAACACTCATAGGCGACAGGCGCTTATATGCAAACCGCGATTGGCTCGTACTTGTTTCTGCAGCGCTGTGGTGCGGCACTGCAAAACTGTGGTTGCCTCACTGACAGACAAGCAACCCTCCATAGACATGGCAATCGCACTTTGTTGTGTTGTCCCATTGTCGGGGGTCCCAAAACCTCACAATATATATATGAAAGTACTATAGTGGTAGGTAACTGAGATGTGACAGCAAAACTGGCTGTGTCTATAGTGGCTGTATACTGAGATACAAGTTCTCTTATATGTTGCATTTTGACAGGCTCAATGACATACAACCTAACATGTACCTCATTTTCAAAGCATTAAATGTTATGAGTACTGCTCTTATGTAATTCCTAAGTGCTAAGTATGATTGCATTTGTCGGTTCAATTTTTTGCAAAGTGTTCCAGTGTAATTGCAAAAACTATGCGAGATGTATTGAATAGAGAATCCATTTTATGGGTGTGTACCTTTCTAATTTTTTGTAAATGAATAATCTCTTTTAAAAGAAATTAAATCAAGCAGAAAATATTATTGAATGATGGATTTATGTGAATATTACAATTGGTCTTATATACCACTCCACATTTTCTGCATTTCTTGGAACCTGTAAAAGGTAGCTTTTCAAGCAGAAATTAGAATGGAAAAAGACTCAGTCATTTAGTCTGGTTGTCACATCTGGTAAATGGACTTCTGCTCTGATCCAAGACCAATTATTTTGTTTGTTGGATGTCTGTGCAAAATGGCTATAGCTGCATTTTTCTGAATGATTAATTAAATGGTCTACCGATTCATTATTTAATTTTTAATTATTTTAGATTATATTAGCAATTAATACCAATTTAAATTTAGCCACCTTTAGTGGATATTTCTATTTTTCTTGACCTATAAACATGACCATGTGATGGACTCAAAGATTTCTTTGATGTACTTGTCATTATAGTGTGCAGTAATAAATAATCAATATGCCTCTGTGACTTATGTTTTAAATGGCTTTACAGCGTATGTACAGTATACATAAACACATAAATTAAACATGAGAGTCAAGCATTTGGTATTTTTACATTTTGTCATGTATATTTAGTTTGCATTTATACATACATTTTAATGAAGGCCTTACATCAGGATCATTTTTAAGCTGTGAGTTAATGCTCCTTTCCAAATAGGACAGACCTGAAGGTCAAACATAAGAGATTTTAAATACCAGGTACATGCTGGAATTGTCTGGTTAGAAGGAAAAGCAGGAAGAAAGGTAATTTTGGATATTGCATCATTTCATTTGTGAACAAAATTTGAATAAGATGGTTAATAGAAAAGCTACCCACTCTACTGCTTCTGGTTCATCCTTGATCACAGAGGTTTAATGTAAGACTCCTGCCATAATGGAATTCATGCTACCTAGGACTAGCTAAAACCAAAAATGTAACAACAAACAAGAAACTTACTCATGATCCTATTTTCCCTGTTGCAGTGGAAACTGTTGCACTCATGATGTGCGCTTCCTTCATGCACCTTAAAAGTAATTTGTTTCATTAAATGGGTTATACCTCAGCACCACACTAGTTCACCACAAATTCTGCCACCAACCCCCAAGTCTTTCCTTACAGGTTGGAGGGCCTACATGCAGGGATGGATGCAGATTAGCATCATACCCAGGACGGAGCAATTGCAGTTTAAGGGCCTTGCTCAAGGGCCCAACAGAGCAGAGTCCGTTTTGGCATTTATGGGATTTGAACTGGCAACCTTCCGATTACCAGTGCAAACCTGTTGCCTCAGAGCCACCACCCCGCACATAAATCAATTAGTAACATCAGTTAATTGACCAAATGGAGCATGTGCCCTTAAAATATACATTAACATAACCTGCCCCCAATTACTGTTATTTCAATATTTTTCTCCCCAGGGAATATATTTTATTGCACTCTGTATATTGTACATGACAATGATGGCATTTCCATATTTGAGAAATTAATTCATGACTTTTCATTTTCCCTTTCTCTCATGGGTTTTTAGTGGGCTAGAAAGGCCCATGTAAGATCACCATTTTCAATCACTGGATTTTCTGCCACCACAGAAGCAGCATGATAAACTTTTCTCCTCTGTCTTTTCTGTTGCTATGCTTTGGTTCCTCTCTTATAAAATTGTACATCTGAGTACTGAGTCTCTCCTCTTGCCTAGTCAATTTTTAGTAAAGAGCTCCAGGTCACATGGAGGATATGACAAGCAATGAGGTTCGCTTTCAGATGGTTCTTTTACCCTCTTCATGGTTATTCCAGCCACTCTACTTTGTTGAGGCAACTTGGGGAAGAGAACCTGTTTCATGAGTCACATATCAGGCATTCTAACTATATGGCCAACCCAGCATAGCTGATGGTGTACGATTCCAGTTTTGCTGCTCCTATCTTCCCATTTACCCTTGAGTATAGATTAATGCTTGCTCTATTAGAATTTGTTGGTGGTTGATGACCACTGTGTGTGGCCGAAATAGTGGGCTGCACATGTCCTGTTAGTGATCTCATCATTGATTCTGGCAGAGGATAGAAAAGAAAAAGGAAAGTGAGTGACTTGGTTAAGCTGGGAAGTATTGACATTGACTTCATCATCCGGGGTCTCACCACCTGAAACATGTTGGAAGAAAGTCACGGTCTTAATATACAATCTTTGAAACCAGATGGTGGATAACGATAAGATACAGGGAGAAAATTGGTGAAGTGAGGATGCTGCCTTACTTTATGTCAGTCTTGATCTGGGCAGAGGATGAGGTGCTTCCATGAAACAAAATATGAACCTTAAAATTTAAATGCAATGTCTGGGCAATCACAGTGAGTTTAATAAAGATAACAAATGTATGAAGATCCTCTATAGATTCTGATGGCAAATGTTTTTAAAGGCTTTCACCAGCTAGAAGTAAATGAACAACAGAGAAAGACACTGTTCTCTGGACGTCTCCTGGATGTAAAGAGCAATTAAAATCATGTCAACAGTACCACAAGCAAAGATGAACCTATGAAAGAATTCCAGGAGGAGCTCCTCCATGGTTCAGTAGGATCCTGCTGAGGATCTTGCCAGCAATGAATGCAAGGGAATTGCCCAGTAGTTTCCCCATGCCAAATTGTCACCAATCCTGAAGATGGGAACTCAATGTTTTCCAAGATGTGCACCCTGCAAGAAAGTAAAGGATCAACCACTTTGAAGATCTTTGCCAGTATGTTTTCTTGGTTTAAGTGATCTATTGGTTTTCATGGCTTGGGTGGAAATTTCAAACTCAAACAAGGAAGAAGGAGCATCAATGTGGGAAGTAAGTGATTGCTGGCGGAGCCAGGTGATGATGGTTCCAACAGCTTAAGTTATATGGTCCAGCAGGGACGGGACGTGCTGAACCCATCACTCCAAGATGGACTTATCCTCCCACAGAAGAGTAGTTCAATCAGAGTAACAATTCCTTACATTTCACTGATCTGCATAACTCTGAATTTCAGTAGCTTTCATAGCCCAGGCATTTCCATCTTGATTGCTCTTGGAGCTTTAAGCTTTTGTAATTTTTTTCTTTTACTTTTGTACTCTGAATCATTTTCTGTCTGGACATCTAGGCCAGGCAGTTTTGGTTGATGAGGTTTATGATCATTTTCATTGAACCAATCTTAATATTTTCCTGCTTGGTATCCAAGGGACTCAGTGGCAATCTTTGTCACTGTCTTTTAAGACCTGCTGCTCTCATTAGTAGAGTGTGCAGAAAGAAACTCTTATGCACAAGCAGAGTAAATCCCAATCAAGCCTCTTGCATAGAGTAGGAAATGTGTACAGATGCTGGTGTGTTTTCACCTTCAAGTTTACCTTAGGGACATAACCAGCAATTGTCAGCTGACATCATTGCTCTGGTGATCATGACATCAGAGTGGTCTCACACTTTGAAACTACTTCAATGCAAACACAGAATGTGTGTTCAATTTGGTATAAGTTTAAGAGCAATGTTTTAGGTTTCTGTTTGTTGTTACCAAGTGGGTGAAGAGAGAGCAAATAACAATTATTAAAGCTTTTCCCAAAACAACAGATTTAACAATAGGCATCACTGTTGCTTTTCTGAATTTGGCAAACTAAAGTGAAGGTCTTACTAATATGCATAAGATTCTCAAACAAATTCTGTGTTGTGCTTTTGGAGAACATTACTGGGCAAAAGACAGGGAGTTTCAGCACCTTTGAACAGTCATTTTTAAAATGTTTAATCAGTATAAATCACAAAGGCAAATCTTTTGCTGGTGTGATCCCACACTCCTTCAATAACCTCCCACCTCTTTTCAATAAAACAGATGAGTACATTATAGTGTGTTACAGACATATTATTTATGTCACAACACCATTTCATCCACTAGTGTCCAGTAACTTACAGAATGTACCTTAATGAAATTTAAATCAAGCACTGACATCAATGTGTAGGTGTATATAAAACTATGCCAGGATATGCAGTATTTAACAGTAACAGAAAAATAAATCAATAAACATTTAATCCAAACTCTTGTACAATTAACTCAGACATTATATATACTGTACATGCAAATATTATTTTTTTCTGTCCACCACCTCTCCTCTGCTCTTATTTATAACTAATCCTATTTCCACTACTCCTTGGGCTGTTGCAGTATTTACCATTCTTAACTTCAACACAAGGCAAAAGAAAGGTGAGAGGGCTATGGCGGTTGAGCTGCACATTCTTATACACTAACCAATAAATCTGAGCATTTATTTTACTTATTTTCTACTTCTTTCTAATATAAAAATAACTATATAAAATATGCATGAATTGTAAAGTTTAAGTAGTTAAAATAAGCAAATACCTTTTGCATCTGTGTAAAGAGCAGTAGCTAGAGAAACAGGGCTAAAGTCAGCTCACACAGCCATAACTCTGCCACAAATCACAAATGGTATCTTATCAAAAGTTGGGCAGGATACTCACATCAAAGATTTTCTAAAATCTGTAACCTGACTCATAACCACAAGGAGGTCCAAGTGGCAGTTATAACAGTACCTCAAACAAACAAACTTTAGTAATAGTTTTTTGGAGCTGTTTAAAAAAAATGAAAAGAAAGGACAAAAAGTAAAATTAAATAAATGTTGGATGCTAGCTTGTGGGCTGGCGCTGTGCACATATAATGTCGTCAGCACACGTTGGCACTGTCACATTTGTCAGTGTCTTAACTAGTAGCTTCTAACATGACTCACTTTGAATTGAACATGTAGCAATTACTGTTATTGGCATATAAAGCATGGTGTCAGAAGTTCAACCACATAATTCCGAAGACCAGAAATGCACTGCTTTTGTTTCATATTCTAAGCATAGATGAAGACTGCACTGTTGTTGTCCGTTGATTCAAATGAGTAATGATTTTCAACTCACCATAACCTTTCCTCACCCACACCCATGGCTACACACATTCCTCCTCCTTCAGAAATGGAAATGAGTGTCAGCCTAGGTGCAATCTGGGATGTTTTCAGATCAGAATTCAAAGATTCTTGCATTTTAACTGATTGGAAAGGATGGTGCAATTCCAGGACCTACTTTCACGGGCACTGAGTACAGACACATCTAACAGCACAACCTTAGCCTTTCAGTCACAGACCAGACATACGTAATGGCCATTCTGAATGTGCTTAAGGGTTACTTTAAAACTGTAAAGAATGTGATTTATGAACAATACCTATTTGTTAGCTGAAAACAGTAAGAAGGGGAGTAATTTAATGGTTTTCCTATTTGGCTAAAAGAAAAATTTGCCACCTTTGAGCATGAAGCATTAGGAGATGAACTTATTTGCGATAAAATGATGCTTTGTATAGTAAATGAAGCAACCCACAGACAGTCACTGCGAGAGCAAGATCTCATCCTGGCTATGGCCGTGGAGACATGTCAATCAGCAGAGTTTATTTATATGAGACTTAGATCACTGTATCTGGACAAACCCCTCATGGCCAGTTTTAATGCCAATTCAAAGCAGATTTATAGGAGGCAATTGCTCATCTCAAGCAGATCAATTCTTGTGCTCAGCTATCGCCCATCATTCACATGGATGTGAGAGGTAACACTTTCCAGCCTATAGAAAGTGATGCAGTTTTTGTGGAACAGCCAACCACGTTGCTAGAGTGTGTCTGAAAAGCAAGAGATGCAAATGGAAAGGAAGCTCATTAACATAGATGTAGAATTAAATCAGGCAAGCAATAGTTCTGGTAATGATGTTTATTGCTCAAAGCACATTCACACTATGGGTGCTAGGTCTTGTTAAGAAATGGTTTGTTACACTGCAGCTTCACAAGAAACAACATCACTGTTAGATTCTGGAGCTACTTGAAATGTTATGTGATCAAAGGACAAAATGAGATTATCACCTAGAGCTAAACTGCATTCCAGTAATCCCAAGATAACTGTACTCATGTCCCCTCCCTGAGAATCTTTGACATGTGAGTGTGTTGTTTGTTGAAATTGTGGAGAGTACTTAGAAACCTCTGCTGATACAGGTTACAATTCCAGTAGAGCTGTACCCCATCAAAGACACCCCATCAGTGCCTCTCATCTGTGGTGGTTTGACTAAGTGAAATAGCTTGACTGAAATGAGTCACACCAACTGACTTTCTCCCAGGCCCTATACATGTTGACCGAGACAGGTCAATGCAGCCAGTTCCGTGTGCCCCATATAAATTGCCATTTGTTATGAAGAATACTGAGAAAGCACAGCTTGACATACTGTATATGAGGCTAACTTTACTTCAGTGGCTTAACTGACTGATTAGATCAGCAACATGGCAATTGTTAAGAAGCCTAATTAACTTCATCTGTGCATTTACCCAAAATTTTTGAACCAAGTGCTGCAATTTTCTCACTATACTATGCCCACCCTTGGAAATGCTAGAAATGTCAACTCCAGCAGATGCAAAAGCTGTACAACGATATGTTGGGTTTGGCATGTAATTGAGCAAGTTCTTATCATGTGATTCAGAACTGTGTGATCTCCTAGAAAAAACTAAGTAAGGATGCAGTTTGTCACTGGCTCCCAAAACATGAGGCAACTGTACAAGACATTAAGAATCTTTTTACCATAAGTTCAGTTTTACATTATTATGTCATTTCTGTTGTCTCATGCGAGAGGGCCATCCCTTTTTCTTCAATGGCATTGACTCCAGATGAGCAAAACTATGCAAAGACAGAGAAGGAATGCCTGAATAGTTTATTTGTACGCTTTCACCACTGCCTCTGTGGCTGAGATAACATCATAGCAGAAACAGATAACAAACTTCTCATTTATATGTTTAGCAAATTGCTTCTCTGTACACCAAAACAATTTCAAAGTATACTTCTTGCTGTACAGCATTACAACTTTAAGGTAGTATATAAACCAGATCCTGAGATTTGTACTCTCAGCAGAGCCACCATAGCAGACAGGAGCCCAAGTTCAAGGCAAGCATAGTACTTTGTGCATTACAGCATCAGCAATTTGATTTTAAACACATTAATCAGACCGATTATCTTAATGTTACAGGTCAGCATCGTATCCAAATAAGGCATCAAACATAAAAAGACAGAAGAACACTGAAAACCTCTAAATGGTGTTATCCATAATACTTACTGATTGCACAGACCAGGCCAACTTAGCATTCAGAGAATACTGGTTTACAGGGAAGAGGTCAGTGCACAAAATAGCATGCTGTTTAAAGGTTGAGAGTGATCATCACAAAATCAATGTGGCCAGAGATTTTAATGCAGATATATGTAATTTGCATTGGTGGAGAAGCCTGTTACAGACAGGCACGTGGCACTTTCTATTGACCCAGCATGCAGACTGAGTGATGAATCTAATGTGTACACATCTGGGATGAGGAAGAGCAGGTTTGAGCCAGCATTTTAGAGAAAACAAACAAGTAAATACAAATGAGCCAATGTGCTTGAAAAAACACGAGTGGATGTGCATTCATTCTTTTTATTAACTTCTCTTTAGCACTACATGTTTGCAGGGAGATGGAGACAATGTCAGTGACATGGGGTGCAGAATACAGCCAAGCTAAGATTTAAACCAACTAACTCTCTGTTATACCTTACAAAGCACTGTTAATAGAAAACAGACTGCAAAACATTCAATGTTCAATTTGAATTATACTGGAAGTAAAAACAGCAAGTCAAAATGGTAAACTGTCAATATGTTTGAACAATAAGAAAGGAAATACCCATTTTATCAGGTTTACAAACTACACTACTACTTTAGTAAGTTTTGGACATACCTTAAAGTGGGTGGTCAATTCTGCCGTAGTTTAGTTTGTGTAAAGTTTAAAAATAAAAACAACATAAAGTTAGTTTTCCATTTGATGATATGATAAAAGTGACTAGAAGAGAAAATCCACATCACTTCTCACTTTCTTATTGTGAATGTTCATGAAGGGAGTCTGTTCAAGGCTTTAAAGAGAAAAGCAAAAAGGGTGTAGTACAACATTCTAATATCAGAAGAATAGTTAATGCTATATAGACAGGACATACATTGACAGCAGTTATTTTGTTCTTTTAAAGAAGAAAATAAAGAGCTATTTCCTCACGGCCATAGCAATTACTAAATAGTTAAGAATGACAATAAACAGGTATTTTTAGTTTCAGCGCCACCCAAGAAAAAAAAAAACGACTCATCCATCTGTGTTAGAGATGTAAAACAGGGGTGTGTCCTTCTTACAAAAATTTTGTTGATCAAAGATCAAAAGGAAAGAAGCAAAAAAAAAAAAAAAATTAAGAAACTTCAAGTTTCAGTCTTCTTGTACTTAAAAAACTAACAAAATCTCAGGTTTATTATTAT
Source organism: Polypterus senegalus (assembly GCF_016835505.1). Taxonomy (NCBI): domain Eukaryota; kingdom Metazoa; phylum Chordata; class Cladistia; order Polypteriformes; family Polypteridae; genus Polypterus; species Polypterus senegalus. Next base: position 339,172,143 of record NC_053154.1, on the reverse strand, counting down.
TTAATTCACATCTTACCCATTACTTTTAACAATTTTTAAAGATATAAATCTCAACATTTGGAACTTGTTATTATATTAACTATTAAAGTAGTGCTAGGAAAATAAACCCCTAAATTCAGGTTAATTAAAATCTGTTGCTTGAAAAATAAAATGTTATTAAAAATTACTAATGTTCTTTGTTCTGGATTGATTTTATGCATATTCTACTCATTTTGGTTATTTATTGCAAATATTTGCATATTTAAAAAAAGCAATACAAAAATCACATTTTGCACAATAGATACATTGATTACAGTCCAAATGTCAAACAAATCAAATGAAAATTCAAATTTAATCGGGTTCTGACCTGGTAACTTGTAAATCTGAATCACTTTTCATAGTTAATAATGTTACTATCCAGCCATCTTCCATGCTAGCCTATCTAGAGCAGGGTCACAGGAAGCTGGAGCCGATCTCTGTAGTCATCGGGTTCAAGGAAGGAACACAGGTCACAGGGTGAACACAAACACTTGGGCCAATTTAGCAATGTCAATTCACCTAACCTGCATGTCTTTGGATTCTGGGAGGAAACTGGATCACCTGGAAGAAAACCACATGGACATGAGGAGAACATGCAAACTCCATGCAGGGAACACCTTCTTATTTACACATGCTAAGCAACATGCAGCACGTTGCCACTCTTCCATGCCACGATCAGTGAGCATCACTGTGCATACCACTATTTCCTTATCACAAGGTAACAACTGTACCACTGTGCCGCTCTAAAATATGTTGTGGGGTACAAAATATGTACATTTTGGTTTACATTCCCATTATATTTTGTTCAAGACAAGACAACAGATGAACTACTTTCAGGACAAATCAAAGTATGTCTTCTTCCCGGTTACATCTCACTTTTAAAACAGCTATTCTATGCAGACAAAGAAAGGAAGACATGCTGGTGGCTCAATTACTTTTTAACCTGAGAAAGGATGAACATCTAATTATTTTACAGCCTAGAAAAGAAAGACATAGTGACACCTCAGAGAACATAAAAAAGTTTTATTGTTTGGGAAAACGGACAGTGAATTTATTAATCATATTGACAGCCAGCTAATCAGAATATCTAGCAATCACATCTTACAAACCCCCCAGTAGAATTTTAAAATCAATATGCCTTGTCTGAGGAGAGGAGGGAGGAAGAAGAAGGGATGAAGACATCACTGGTCATCAGAAAAGCATCATGAGCAACTATGAGTGCGAGATCACAAGCCACCTGCAACATTCATTCTTGTCATCTGTAACTTTTTTGTAAGCTTTTTCTAAAGACTATATATATCCAGACTTTTCTATCGGCCCTATTTTCTATTATTCTTTGTTCTAGTAGTATTATTATTATTCCTGTAATAAATATCATGCTGCTTTTAACTTTCTATGCTTTGTCTTAATGTCTATAGAGTGATTGAAGTAATAAGTTAGATTTCTTTGAGCACTTGGTGCAGCCAGAGGTTTGCCATTACCTCTGTGCTGCGAGGTTTATTAAGGCTGCGAGTGAGAGCTCCACTCAATAGTAGGGAACAGTACGTAAAGTAAGGTATTCTTAGATGATAAATGGCCTATAATCAAGGATGCTGAGCCTTTGTATGTTTAAATGTATTCTTGTAGACCAAAAGTAATATTTAGGTCTGAGAAATCATTAAAACATCGTATGTTGTTTGTGTCGATAATAAGTCGCTATAATAATAAGCACTCTTGAAGTGCTGAGAAAGTGACAGGCTGTGTTATTCCTAAAGCACATGTGTGGTTTAAAGTGCTAAAGGTTAACCAACTGTGTGTGTGTCATTCATGGGGCACTATTGTGGTTAGGGTCTGTGTGTATGCGTATAGTTATTTATGTGTGTGATAATCTTAAAGTGCAACAGTAGACCAACCCGATAACGCACTTGATGAGTGCATTTACCCTTGGGAAAACAGTTAAAGGGTAAGTAGAGGAAAATACTATGATAATACACTATGATATTGTCAGTTATTATAATTATTTATACTGTTCTCTGCCCCATTAGTCTTGTATTTTATACTTTACTCTGTAAAAGTACTGTATATGCTCACGTATAAGTCAGGTCTTGAAACCCGAAAAATCGATCATAAAATCAGACCCCGACTTATACGTCCATTCAAAAATGTGACATTTAATTTTTTTGTTTATATATCTTCTTGCCTCTTCCAATCTCGTATCAGTTTCTCAGATGCATCGAATTTTGTTACAGCACTGCAGTTACCAATTTCTTTCTCTACTTCAATGACATTTAATTTAAATCCAGATTCATATTTTCTTCTGATTGAATGCTCCATCGTAGATAAGGGATGCTCTTACGATAAAGGTATATGCAGGTGTGAGATACAAAAAACACAAATCAGTGCAAACGTTGCTTCAGTATAGTTCAGGTATTACTGTTTAGTCTCATAGACACAATACATAGAAAAAAAAGGCAGTGTGCTCCATGGTTACTCTTTTAGGTGGGCATTAGCATATCATCATCACTTGGACCAATAGTATGAGTTTTCCGCATTCGACTTATATAACCAACACTATAAAATACTAGAAACTATACCGTAAAATCAAGTCCCAACTTATCTGCGAGTATATGTGGTAACTGTTTTGTGAAAGATTTAAAATGGCTATAATGTGACATGGTCTTGCCGAAATTAGCACTGCTGTCTTTCTGCTTTAGCCCACTGAGTCAAAATTTGAGTGGAGTTTGCATCTTCTCTCTGCGTCTGCTAAGATTGTCTCTGGGTCCCGTGGTTTCCTGCTGTAACTAAAAAAGATTAAATTGATTAGTAACTTCAAGATTGACTTGGTAGGCCCTGTGACTGACTGGTAAATCATCTAGAGAATCTTGTGCTTGATTCCGCTGGAACTGGCTTCAGTTCTCTGGCACTCTGTACTCAAAAAAGGACCTGTCCATTTTCTGTACATGTCCAATTAAGAGTGGCAGTTGTTGAAGTTGGTTATAGCAGCACTGCATACAAGACAGATCAAATCTGGCACACTGTGACAGTCAATCTTACCACATACTCGTTCACACACTCACACTTACTTGTACTGGCAGTGTCTCTAGTTAATTTAACATGCTTGCCTTTAGGAAGTGGGAGGAGCATTGGAACGCTAAAAAACAAAAACCCACACACAAGGAGAACATGCAAACAGACATTTGCTAGACTAGGTTTCAAATGAAAGCTGTAAGGCATCTTTAAACATTGATAATTCCTCATTGATAATTCCTTTCGCCTTAGACACTGAGCCCACATATTTGAACTGGCTCACTTATGTTAGTTTTACATTTTCACTTGGTTACTTCTACATTACTTATGTCTATAACTCTTAATTCTGACATCCCCTCTTTAACTGCTATAACTTTTGTCTTTCTGACATATACTTTTAATCGTTTGTGTTCAAGCGTTTCTTGCTGATTCCACACTTTCCTCTGTTGTTCATCTTATGACTCTTCTATCATGATGAAATTATCAGCAAAGAATAGTAACCACAATTCTGGCAATTTCATGTAGAAAGTTGTACCTTTGTGTATTATGAACTGAGCGCTGATCATTATTTTGTCCACTTTCTGTTTGTATCGCTGCTTTTAAGCCCAACATATATTTCATAGACTCTTCTAATAATCTTTTCTTTTACCCTCTTTTTCCTGAGGCACCAGTAGACTACCTCCCTGGGTACTGTTTCAGTTTATCAAGTTAACGAATACACAATCATATAAATATATACTTATTAGCAAAATTGGATTTGTATTTTTTACAGAGGAGTACAATAAAGTAATATATTATAATGTATGTACAGCACTGGGGCTCCAATCACAAAGTTCACAAAATGGAGTCAAATTTAAAGACACATTTCATAATTAAATAAACCATCATAACAGAAATTACATAAGATTATAATTTAGAAATAACAAAAACCAAAATAAAACACAAAATAAATATTACTCAGAGAAAAAACCCTGGCTGTAACAAAACATATATTTTGTATCCTGTGCTCTTGTACCTGTCCACGCTTCCTTCTAGATGGCAAAAGTGATCCTCAAAACAAGCATTGAAATGCAAGCAGAGTAACTGCAGTCTGCAGAATGAGAGGTGATGGGTGTCTGAGGAGTAGAAGCTTGTAAGAACCTGTTATACCAGCTAACTTCTACTGCTTCTTTAAATCAAATGAGGTAATTTATTAGGGCTGGTACCACTAAGACGGCTATGGGGACCATACCCCACATCCTAAGCAGCATTTCCCACCAGCATGAACTTTAAAAAAAATTCTATATACAGTAAATCCTTGCTAACTGTGGATTTATTTCCCATGTGTAAGCCATTTCGCAACAACTATGGTCTAATCATGACTATTTATGTATAAGTTCCTGGCTGTGGGCCACAGGATGAAGCAGGATGGACAGCAGGGGGTTCTTTTAACAGCCAAAATGTAGCAGTTAAAAAAATCCAAGAGGTCTGTCATGCATGAGTGACATGTGAGTTCAAGCAATTGCAACTCTGTTGTGCCCTTAGATGTCCAGTATGGATGCATGGTACACTAAATGGATCGACGTGTACATACTTGAAGGCAAGAGGCGTTCATAAGCTGTTGAACTGTATTCATGATGGGGACCAGGGCTTTCAATTGTTCCATGTGAATGAGGAATTCCCAGTAAGTGCAGGTCAAAAGTCATTTCCCTTTGTACTGGTGCTGTCAGATCAAATATTGATATTTGAATATAATTCAAATCTGGTGCTCTACTTTATAAAACCTGGGCTATTCTGCACATTTGATTTATCCTCCACTACAAGCTGCTTTTTTTAAATTCTTTTAGGGCTAAATTTTTTTTTTAAATTTTGTCCTAGAGATGATTATTTTTCCAAAAAACTCTGTTTTCTAAAAAGCACACAAAGCAATGGTTTCACACATAAATCAGCATAAAATACTTATTTATGACAAATGGCACTATATTTTATGTTCCAAGAGCCTCTACAGTATGCAGATTCACATTCTTAGTACATACCTGTTTATCTCATCGCTCATAAGCTGAAAGGCACTTCTTGGAAAAATAAAAGTAGCTTGAAGTAGTTGAGTGGCTGGTAATCCGTAGTGTCTACTAGCAGACCTTGTCGGTTACTGAAGTCTAGTAGCCAGCTTACCTCAGATCCGTGTCTGTGTAGTCCTCCCAAGGCGCGACAGCTACACGAGTGTGATCAGCACTATGATCAACTGGGAACAGATCAGCTGATGCAGATATATGTCTTTTGTTTTTGATATTCAGATCACTTGGATCAAAATCAGAAATTGGTAAGTGTCTGTGTAGTCTTTCCGGGGTGAATGTTGCCATAAGCGTGTCAGCTGCACGATCAGATTGAGACTATTTAGGTGATGCAAGTACCAGAGTTTTGTTTATGATCTCCAAATCACTTGCATTGAAATCGGAATTCAATAAGTTAGAGTAAGATTCAGCAATAATATGCAAAAAATAAATAAATAATAAGCACAGAGTATTTTGCTTTGTGCATTTACTTCACTCTCTTGCCCAATGTCGATGCCATTCTTGACATTATTTACTCTATGCTACTCACACACACACTGGGCTTCAACGTCAAGTCAACGAGTCTAACAGTCCTCCTAGCAAAGAGAGTCTACCTATAACGTAACTGTAAGTTTTATCCACGTTTGCAGCTTTTTTAAGTTTAGTCGACAAAACATCTGCCCTAAAAGAGTTAAACTGTAACCAACATTTCTGGTGATGTATTTTAAAATTTTGCCTTGTATAATTATTTTATTTAACAGCAGAATTTTTAATATAGTGAGGAAGTAATACTTTTAGATCATTACAATGCAACATTTAGGCATTCAGTAACTGCAATTGTGAAACACACTTACTAAGCCTCAGTTTATATAAAATAAACATAGATGGTACTGACTTGTCATCTTTTACACCCAAGAATCAAAAAGGTACATAACGGAGAGGAGGACTGAAGGAGGGGGCAGGGTATAGGTGGCTAAAGTAACGATTTTATTTAATGTGTTTAAGAAATTCTCACTGATTTTGTTTGAGTTTGGTATATGCATTACTGGTACAGTATGTAAAGTATCCTGGTTCTTTTTGTTTATGTCACTTTCCATGCACAGAAAATCACATTTTTGAGAAGAGTTGTGTTTTCCAGTTTAAGTACAAACATACTGTACATTTAGTAGCACTTAGAACTTTAGCCTACTTTCATATTGAATATTTACTTATATTTAATATATTATTTGAAACCAGGTTTTTGTATATTTTGACAGCCCTACTTTGTATACACCACCTACCGCTATTACCAATTGGATAAAATACAGTAGCAAGGTTGTGAAATCAGCCCCACTGAGGTCACTTGCTGCCTTTGGTGGATCACCTAGAAGACGAAGTAAAAACCATAGCAAGGTTTCTGTCAGTGAAACAGTGGAAGGATCATTACCGAGCCTTGAGGAGTTAGAGAAGAAGCCTGGTCCTCCCCGCAAGCCAACATCCCACCAGAACCTAACCCCTTTTTTTCCCAAAGGATCAATGCTTTAGCATTCACATTTTCCATATCAGTTTTTTGGTATGAATGAGACTATGTGCATATGGGTGCCCACCTTACGCATTTTCTTTCACTCAATGAGCAATGATTTTCATCTGTGTCATTGTGTTGAGTAGAGCAGGGTTTCTTAAATTATGGGTTGTGACATCAGGTCATGGGTTACCACTGTTGTGTTGCGAGTTGTATTTAATGGTAATAGGTTGCAGATGGTTTGTGGAGAGGGTTGTGGTGGGTTACTACAGATTGATTAAGGACAATGGTTTCCTGAATAACTGTGCCAAAGGCCTTGGGTAGGTTAATTAAGGCCACATACAACTTTTATTATTGTTTGCTGTATTTTCTTGGATTTGTCAGGCTACAAACTTTATGTTAGTGGTGTCTTGGGATGGGCTGAAGCCACACTGAGAATCTGAGAGGACGCACTCAGCAAGTGGGGTAAGAAAATTTAAAAGCATGCAAGCATGGAGAGCAGGACAATGCTATGGTAGTTTGCTAACTTTCTCTGAAGATGGCCACAGTTTTGAAATCCATCCCTCCTGATCTTTATTTCTGGAAACTTGTGAGCAAACCCCTCACCATCAGCCTTAAATATCTCTATAGAAATACCACCTGGGAAGCAGGGTTTGCGGTTCTTCATTAGTTGGATGGCTCAGAGGATCTCTTCCTTGTTTTGTTTTTCACCCATGGATATGTTTTTTGGGCATTATGGAACTACTTGAATTGCGGTGTCTCACACTATGGACAGGGTGAAGATGGTCTGCGAAGCGAGTTGCGGTAGGTTGCTGGTGGTTGATTGATGACAATCATTCTCAATATTCTTTGATTGATGGATTGCTAGCATATTTAATGTGTTTGGTAGAGGAATGTTGACTGAGTTTGTATTCTTTGGACACTGCAACACTTTCCTTACAACTCTATAAATATAACCTTTGTTCTAACCTCTGATAAAAGTATTTTGCAGTCAATTCTTTGATGATCGCTCTGCATTCACCATCAACTTCCTACTTCTTCAGTCTGCTCTATTTGATGCAGTTTACCTCAAAATGCTATGAACCAAACTAAACCAATGAATTAAACTTTTATAGCATTAAAATCAAGAATAATGAAGTGTAAAAAAATATATATCAACAAAGTAGAATAAAGTAAAGGCTGATTAATTTATTTTTGAACTCAAGGACCAATTAAAACTGACATGTGGACTGGTTTGGTGAAATTTGCAACTACCCTGTTCTAAAAAGCATGAAAATGAAAAACTAAATAAATCAAAATGAGAACTAGTAAACTCCATAGAGTTTATTATAACTAGGCTGACCCGCCTTTTAAGGCGACCGACTTTTAAGTTGACCACTTCTTAAGGCAATCCAATATGTAGATCAATTTGATATTTTATAATAAACTCATTAATTTGGTTATATTGCATTTGAGCGGTGTTACTTTAATACTCATAGTTTCTGTTATTTTTGTGATGAAATTTAAACTTTTTTCTATATTGAGGTCACCCTTTTGAACCCCCCTGATATTTACTACGCGGTGAGGCATTTGTACTCCATCAACATTAATTATTTCCAGAGACATAATTTTGTCTATTTTTCCTGCTCATCGCACACAAAAGCAAGGGAATGATGGGAGCACCAGAACTCTGCTCACATCATGTTGCTTCGTACCGTAAGCTGCAAGTAGTAAGTCTGTGATAAGCGGAATACCACTACGCTTTCCACTCACGGAACGTAACGACAATCCCGACCGCTTTTATATAGTAAGAAAGAAGAAGAAGATATCACACAGTCTGGAGTAGAAAATTATCTTTTACCTGGAAAAACGAAACTACAAATCCCATCGTGCATTGCAAAATGGACGGGTTATATGCACCAAACACCCTCCACTCTACACTACTCATCAATAAACACAATACAATAATAATAACCAATCCTCCGACTCCCAGATTCGTTGCCCTCCTACCACCCAGCTCAGCTCATTGTCTGGGAATTCCCATGGTCCTTTAATAGATCCCGAAGTGTTCTACTTTAGCGGCGGACCGTTCAGTCATTTCCCGTCCCTCTTTACTTTCAATTACGGCTGGTGCTGCTTCGCCTGCCTCCCCCTTCCCCTTCAGGGAGCTCGATTCCATCGAGTAAGCGACGACTTCACCTATGCACGATAGTCAACCTTCTCCTTCTCATAATCCATCTGAGGAGATCACGTGCCCATATTTGGCGAATAGGACTGTCTCTTCCTTGGCAGTTGACGCCCTGTTTTGTCTATGGCTTACCCGTCCTGCCCCAGGATAGTCCAGGTGACTATCGTCGACCAATAAGCTTAGCCCCTGAAGAGTCCTAGAATAGCTCTATTTCTTCTTATCGTGGCCATCTAGCCTAGGTGTGAGGCGGGCGACCGATTCAGCGTCTGCTTTCTGTAGGCAGGCTTCAGCAAAACAGGAATAATAAATCCCCGGGAATTCGGACATTTTTCCGGCACATACCTCGGCATTTAAAGGATGTTTTCCCAATCCATTAAGGAAGTTCGGTGTGTCCAATTTCTGACAGTGTTCCTGCTGTCACGCCGCTCGAGCTTGCTCGGCCTTAATCAGCACCCTGTCTTCCTCACAGCCCGTCAGGTAAGTCCACTTCCTCTCTGCATCAATTAGGACTGGAGTCTTTTTACTGGTCTTCTTCCTCATTGCGGATCGAGGTATAGAAAGGCTTTCTGTTGCAGCACACTCTGTTGAGGGTAGCGTTTCTACCAGCGGATGCTTGGATGCGACCTTCTTAGGATTGTCTGCCCACACAAATTTTATAAAACTGGTCCTCTGCCAAATCGACGGCCAGAGAATCCTGCCGGCTACGCCAGTGTGACAGTAGGGGGCGCTATTGCTCCCTTGAACCCTCAGGTACCACGCCAAACACCAGGTAAATGTGCTACAATAATTATTTTTATTATTAGAATTATGTGCACCAAGCACCCTCCACTCTACACTACTCATCAATAAACACAATAAAATAATAATAACCAATCCTCCGACTCCCAGACGCGTTGCCCTCCTACCACCCAGCTCAGCTCATTGTCTGGGAGTTCCCATCGTCCTTTTATAGTTCCTGACCCGGAAGTGTTCTCATCCTTTAGTCCATAATTCCTTATCACTTCTGGGTCAGATAAAAGTCCTTTTTTCTCACCCCGGAAGTACATCATTACTTCCGTTCATTAGACTTGGAAGTACTTCCGGGGCATAGGGCAAATAACACTCCCCAAGCCTCCCTATAGCGGCTCCTGGTGGCCCCCATGGTATCCAGCAGGGCTGTCCATAAAAACTACAATGTCCATGAGGCTCAGCTGGAATTCGGAGACCTTCCATGCCGCTGTGAGGCCTCCCTTTTACATATATATACAGTATATGTTTCAGTCTTTCAGGACTAAAAGTAATCAGTGGCCTATTTAAAGAACAACATCTATAATGGTCACTAAAGACAAACAGGTTGTGTTGTTTGGAGGTGGCTTTACAAAATTAGGTTCTCCTCCTTCTTTTTCCATCATCACCTTTTGTCTGATTTGACAACTGTCCTCAAACTGGGTTTCCAACTGATGAACAATGCAGCACTAATGGGACATTCTATAGCGAGGGCTTCCCAACTAGTGATGTTGATTTGGCCTTTTTGAAAGTAAATCTTCAGGGAATCTTTGAAATTGTTCCTCTGGCAACACAAAATGTCTCAGGTGTCAGTAAACGACCTGTTTGAGAACACAGGAGTCTGGCAGTAGTGCCAGAGTTGTTTCCACTGTCTGAATTTCTGCCTTCCTTGAAAATGATGACAATTTTGGCATTTTTGAAGTTTAATGGGATATCTTCATCACTCCAGATCTTGCTAGTGACCTCTGGAAACTTGTGAGTGAATGTTTGTGTGCAGGCCTCTCCTTTATGATCCATTTTATATTGGATTACATTCAAAATGAATAGCCAACTGAAAATGCATTGGAATTAGTGAAAATCCCTGTCTGGTTGAACCTCCAGTTTAAAACGTTAAGAATGGACGTTATTTATAAGAAATAAAGCTTCTAGACTGGATAAAAATTGATCCATGTATATATACTGCACCCAACCCATGTTTTTACAACTGTAAATAAATAATCTGATTCAAATCATTCAAAAGCTTTTTCTGCATCCAACGATGACAGAATGCCTGGAGACTCAGATACTGCAGAAGAATATATTACATTAAAGAATCGTTGAACATTTGAAACTAAATGTCTACTTTTGATCTAGTTTGATCTTGAGATAATATAGATGGGAACACTTTCTCTGTTCTTTAAACCAAAACTTTATTGTCAATCTGAGCATTCTCATTTAGAAGACAGAGTCATGATTTTTAGTGGTTTAGAGCCTAAGAAATACTATTCTACATGTTTGGGTTAATTTGGCCACTGCCAAATTGTTAAAACAATTTGTATTGTTTCTGCTCCACCATTTTGTTCTTTGTTTTAGATTGCTGTTACTGTTACTGTCACTGTCATTTTGTGTTTCTTTCAACACCCATGACCATTTTTAACCAAGTCCAAGTTTCTGTTTAAAAAATAAACCCTTTGAAGTGTGTTTAGTTAGCAGTTCTACTCCTATTAGTGTACCTGAAACCGTGCCTATTTTTTGAAGGGCTGTGGAGTTAGAATAATGATTTTGCAACACCACCAAAAATAATGTAATTTCAACTCTTAAGTCTCAAACATTCATCTAAAAGAAATAGCATAAAGCTTTAATAAACATTAGAAACCTTTGCAGGCATATCAAGAAACAAGATAAAGGTCAAGTGAACAAAATGTTCTGAAAGATGACTAAGAGATGACTAAGAAATCAGCAGATGTCCTGTAAAACAACCAGAATGGACAGTTGTCATATGCCCAAAAATTTCAAGGGTGGTGGAGTCATTAAAAAGATGCAATGAGCAGCTTTTCTCCTGCCTGATTACTGATTTGTCCTGTTAGAGGATGTTTATTTCTTTAATAAGATGTTAAATTCCTACCACAACCATAGCAGCTACTAAGAAAAACACACTGACACTCCCACTATTTCAGTTAAAATTCAAAAAAGTTGACACCTACAACAAGTAGGGCTGCAATGGTGGCACAGGGAATGCCACGTGAGTTAAGCTCAAGAAAGTGTGATGTACTGACGCAAACAGAATTGTTCTCTATAAAAATTTCCATGGGTCAAAGAGAAAGATTATGGGATTATAATCCTGTCCAGATCTGGGTTCACTATACAGTTAAAGTCTCCAGAAAGAGTATATAAGTACTTAATGACAAGGTGACAGCCAGCCAGTCAGAATCAAGCATTCAAAATTGGTGGGTATCCCATCTCTTTTTGGACAAATAAGTAATAAGGATTTTCATATCCATGTCCCCTTGTATGGCTACCTCCTCCAATATGATTTTGGCTTTTTAATTCTCTCACACATCATCACCAAAAACGGAAGGCAACGTAGTCCTGTCTTACCCACCATAAAAAATTACATCTCCCTTGACCAAACTACTTCCACATTCCCCACCCTCCCACCTCCAAAGGGCTTAAGCATTTCACTCTTATAGTGCTCCTGTGTAGTATAATCATCACCTGTACCATCATCAGTCCACACCTTGAACCTGTCCCAGTCATTCAATACATGAGACACAATGTTCCTCCGGATATCAAGAGTGAGCCTGATATGGCCGTGCAATATGTAACAAAGCTGGAAAAGGTAGGTGCCATCTCCGGGCATGGAAACCACTTGGTAAGTGACAGTTCTTTGATCAATGGTGATCACCTCGATAGACATGATAATGGGGGTTGGAATGATAAAGGAAATGGGTAACTGAGCAATGTAAAGTAAGTCTAAAATACCTATACAATAACTAAAATTGTAATAAACAAACAATAAAACAGCGGAGAAGCCGTGGATTAAATAAAAAGGCTGTAGTTATCAGTAGGGAGACGTGAATCCCGCGGCGAAGCAAGGAAGGGAATGTAGAGACCGGAGCGACGGACGGTCTTATATAGGCAGGCAGCCAACAACGTGGGAGGCGTTGGGATGGGGGACACAACGCCACCTCACACGGTGACCGAGCTGCAGGCTATGGACGTATATATGTATGTAAGTAGGATTCAGTTAGCGTTGGGAACCCATGTACCAAATTTCTTGAAGATGGGCGCATAAGTAACAAAGTCTGTTGAAAAGTTCAATATGGCGGCCGACAGTGGCATCATACCACCGAAATAAGTACGTACATTGGTTTCGGTTAGTGCAGGGAAGCCGCCTATCAAATTTCGAGAAGATCGGGCCATAAATAAAAAAGTTCAACATGGCGGACGTTGTTGACCGTTATGACCATTAAGCGTAGAATTTCGAAATGAAACCTGCTTAACTTTTGTAAGTAAGCTGTAAGGAATGGGCCTGCCAAATTTCAGCCTTCTACCTACACGGGAAGTTGGAGAATTAGTGACGTTTGGAAAATTCAATATGGCGGCCGACAGTGGCGTCATACCACCGAAAAAAGTATGTACATCGGTTTTGGTTAGCGCAGGGAAGCCATCTACCAAATTTCGTGAAGATATGGTCAGCCTTCTACCTACACGGGAAGTTGGAAAATTGGCAACGTTGGAAAGTTCAATATGGCAGCCGACAGTGGCGTCATACCATCGAAATAAGTAAGTACATCGGTTTCGGTTAGCGCAGGGAAGCCGCCTACCAAATTTCATGAAGATGGGGCCATAAATAAGAAAGTTCAACATGGCGGTCGTTGTCGACCGTTATCGACCGTTATGACCGTTACGTGTAGAATTTCGAAATGAAACCTGTTTAACTTTTGTAAGTAAGCTGAAAGAAATAAGCCTGCCAAATTTCAGCTTTCTACCTACATGGGAAGTTGGAGAATTAGTGATGAGTCAGTGAGTGAGTGAGTGAGTGAGTCAGTCGGTCAGTCAGTCAGTGAGGGCTTTGCCTTTTATTAGTATAGACTAGCAGAATACCCGCGATTCACAGCGGAGAAGTAGTGTGTTAAAGAAGGTATGAAAAAGAAAAGGGAAAATTAAAAAAATAATGTAACATGATTGTTAATGTAATTGTTTTGTCATTGATATGAGTGTTGTTCCCATATCTAAATATATATCTATATATATATATATACTAGCAGAATACCCGCGCTTCGCAGCGGAGAAGTAGTGTGTTAAAGAAGGTATGAAAAAGAAAAGGAAAATTTTTAAAAATAACGTAACATGGTTGTTAATGTAATTGTTTTGTCATTGATATGAGTGTTGTTCTCATATCTATCTATATATATATATATATCTGTCTATCTATATATATATCTATATCTATATCTATATATATATATATATATATATATATATATATATATATATGTTGTTCTCATATCTATCTATATATATATATCTCTATCTATCTATATATATATATACCCGCGCTTGGCAGCGGAGAAGTAGTGTGTTAAAGAAGGAAAGAGAAAGAAAAGGAAACATTTTGAAAATAACGTAACATGATTGTCAATGTAACTGTTTTGTCACTGTTATGAGTGTCGCTGTGATATATATATATAGCAAAATACCAGCTTAGCGATGTCATGTGTTAAAGAAGTTATGAAAAAGAAAAGGAAACATTTTAAAACAATGTAACATGATTGTCAAAGTAATTGTTTTGTGTATTTGGCAGCGTCACAAAGTTGTTTTCGGTAGCTGCATCAGAAAATGTACCACGACGTCTGACACGCCTCCTTTTTACTGTTTTCTCACAGCTTGGATTGCTGCTGTCATATATATACACACACACACACACACACACACATACATACATACATACATACATACATATATATACACATACATATCTTCATATCTACATATCTATATACATATCTACATATACATATATATATATATATATATATATACATACATACCTATCTACATCATATATACACACACACACACACACATACATACATATATACATATATATATACATATACACATACATATCTTCATATCTACATATCTATACACATATCTACATATACATATATATATATGTGTGTATATGTAGATATGTATATAGATATGTAGATTATGTATATATATATATATATATATATATATATATATATATATATACATACATACCTATCTACATCATATATACACACACATACATACATACACACACACAAATTATATATATGTGTGTATGTATGTATGTATGTATGTATGTATGTGTGTGTATATATATACACATACATATACTTGTGTGTATGTTTGTATGTGTCTATATGTGTGTGTATAGGTTTGGTCACTGAGTGCAAGGGAAAAATAATAAATTATAGTCTATAAGTTATTAAACAGTAAAACATTAACGTTTTAAGAAGTACAGGTACATTGAAATTACATTTTCTATGTGAACGTTCAAATTTGTGCCTCTGGTAATGTGCCTTACCGGCATTTAAAGAAAATTAGTTTTGTGTCCTCTGCAGTGTTAAGAGAGAAAGGCTTTGGTTTGGGATAAAAGGAAAAAGGTGTAAAGAAAGGAAAGTTGCCTTTTTCTTTTATATAGTATAGAGAGATGTGTTCGCTGACGTTATGATCGCCTTTTGGGGACAGTCGCGGTGGGTCTTGTGTAGACTGGTGAGACGTCCCCACCATTAATCGGCTGTGATGAAACTGTCAGTCCTCCACTCGTGTGCGTGTCTTCATAATCCGAGCTGAGGACCTCATAATCGTATACGTGCAAAAGAAAGTGTGAATCGCCTTAATATTATTTTGCCGTGGTGTAGAATAGGGGTCCCGTGTTTGCACTTGTCTGGGCTATAGCGCAGGGGGAGGATGAAAAAAATTAAAAGTGTTCACTTTGACTTAAGGCAGAAGCGCAGTCAGCGTCTCAAAGGTCGGCACAGCTATGCACGCGCGCTGGCTGCTCGACTTTTGCTGGGCAGGAGACCCCAGTTTTTGCAGACACGGTCATGATATGAAAAGTCTCAGCGCTCTTTGGAGGTCATTCATATATATATATAGCAAAATACCCGCGCCTCGCAGCGGAGAAGTAGTGTGTTAAAGAAGTAATGAAAAGAAAAGGAAACATTTTAATAATAACGTAACATGATTGACATTGTCATGAGTGTTGCTGTCATATATATGTCTGCCTAAATAAGTCACCCTCGCTTCGCTCTTACTATTTTACCGTTCATTTAATCATGGCTAGTGGCGGAAAAATTATAAAATGGAAGGAGGATGGCTTTACCAAAACAATTATTGATGGCGGATCGATTATTCATAAAGCTTGAATTGGTGATCTGTTTTTCTGTGTTAACCTCATATTTTTTCATACTTCTTCTCAAACTAAGGTGGTGCGAGGGTAAAATGAATCGGGATGCGCTGATCAATGTAATTGGTGTACCAGGAAATCATGCACTGACAAAAGCTCCCTTTGCTTGTAATGCAAAGTGTGATTAAATGCATTATTTTTAGCGTTATGGAGCACATGCATCGAAGCTTCTCAGCTGTGCTTGGGCTAAGAAAAGGAAAGATTTTAAAAATAACGTAACACGATTGTCAATGTGACCTTTTGTAAGTAGTGCCTGGAGGATTCAGTGTGGAGAAACTCTAGAGACCGCGTGTGTATTAACTTGTGGATTTTTCTGTGAGTATTTGGTGGCAATCTGACGAAGTTGCTTCGGAAGACGGCGTTAGCCGCGGAGCTCAGCTCAGAGTGAAATTAGATGAACGGGCGGGGAGATGATGACGTGACTCCCCCACCCGCCTTAACTGTCAATCCCCACAAACACAGTCTCTCGAATTTGCATAAGCACACCCCTTCACCTACAATTTTAACTTATTTACAAAGTGATCAAAACTCTCATTTATATCCTGCGTCCTCTCATTAAACTTGTATCCCGCATTACCTGTGGGCATGTGAAACGCCAGCGGTAGCCTGTCTATGAACTTAATTTAAAGTTTAGGTTTACACCTTGCTTTCTTTCCGAGGTAGCAGCACTCATGAATATGGTAGTATATGTCACTCGCTCGCTTCTTATTGTTTTGCTGCCTTCTCAATTATATAATGCATGTTTTCTTAAGCGCTTTTTGGAGGTCTTCCTGGTTTTCTACTCACTGCGTTGACAGTCAGTTCACGTGATTACGTGGGAGGCGTGATGATGTCACACGAAACTCCGCCCCCCCACGTCTTTCCAGCTCAACTCTATTACAGTTAATGGAGAAAAATACCTTCCAGTTATGACCATTAGGCGTAGAATTTCGAAATGAAACCTGCCCAACTTTTGTAAGTAAGCTGTAAGGAATGAGCCTGCCAAATTTCAGCCTTCTACCTACATGGGAAGTTGGAGAATTAGTGATGAGTGAGTGAGTGAGTGAGTGAGTGAGTGAGTGAGGGCTTTGCCTTTTATTAGTATAGATATATATATAAATATAGCAAAATACCCACGCTTGGCAGAGGAGAAGTAGTGTGTTAAAGAAGGAAAGAGAAACAAAAGGAAACATTTTGAAAATAACGTAACATGATTGTCAATGTAATTGTTTTGTCACTGTTATGAGTGTCGCTGTGATATATATATAGCAAAATATCCGCGCTTCTCAGTGATGTTGTGTGTTAAAGAAGCTATGAAAAAGAAAAGGAAACATTTTAAAATAATGTAACATGATTGTGAAAGTAATTGTTTTGTGTATTTGGCGGCAGTGTCACAAAGTTGTTTTCGTCCAGCTGCATTAGAAAATGTACCACGACGTCTGACACGCCTCCTTTTTACTGTTTTCTCACAGCTTGGATTGCTGCTGTCATATATATATATATACACACACACACACACACACATACATACATACAGACATACATATATATATATATATATATATATACATATATATACACATACATATCTTCATATCTACATATCTATATACATATCTACATATACATATATATATATACATATACATATATATATATATATATATATATATATATATATATATACATACATACCTATCTACATCATATATACACACACACACACACACACACACATACATACATATATACATATATATATACATATACACATACATATCTTCATATCTACATATCTATACACATATCTACATATACACATATATATATATATATATATATATATATATATACATACATACCGATCTACATCATATATACACACACATACATACATACACACACACAAATTATATATATGTGTGTATTTATGTATGTATGTATGTATGTGTGTGTGTATATATATATACACATACATATACTTGTGTGTATGTTTGTATGTGTCTATATGTGTGTGTATAGGTTTGGTCACTGAGTGCAAGGGAAAAATAATAAATTATAGTCTATAAGTTATTAAACAGTAAAACATTAATGTTTTAAGAAGTACAGGTACATTGAAATTACATTTTCTATGTGAGCGTTCAAATTTGTGCCTCTGGTAATGTGCCTTACCGGCATTTAAAGAAAATTAGTTTTGTGTCCTCTGCAGTGTTAAGAGAAAGGCTTTGGTTTGGGATAAAAGGAAAAAGGTGTAAAGAAAGGAAAGTTGCCTTTTTCTTTTATATAGTATAGAGAGATGTGTTCGCTGACGTTATGATCGCCTTTTGGTGACAGTCGCGGTGGGTCTTGTGTAGACTGGTGAGACGTCCCCGCCATTAATCGGCTGTGATGGCACTGTCAGTCCTCCACTCCTGTGCGTGTCTTCATAACCCGAGCTGAGGACCTCATAATCGTATACGTGCAAAAGAAAGTGTGAATTGCCTTAATATTATTTTGCCGTGGTGTAGAAAAGGGGTCCCGTGTTTGCACTTGTCTGGGCTATAGCGCAGGGGAGGATGAAAAAAATTAAGTGTTCACTTTGACTTAAGGCAGAAGTGCAGTCAGCGTCTCAAAGGCCGGCACAGCTATGCACGCGCGCTGGCTGCTCGACTTTTGCTGGGCAGGAGACCCCAGTTTTTGCAGACACGTTCATGATATGAAAAGTCTCAGGCTCTTTGGAGGTCATTCATATATATATATAGTGAGAAAGAAAAAAAGACTTACAACATTATTAGCTTGCATTTCTTTATGAGGAAAGACTGACCTTTGATACTATCAGAAGACCCTGTGAAGATTGTAAGATCTTTTTAGACTATAAGAATGTTTAAATTGATTCTAAGTGTGTAGAAATAGAAGGGTGTATTCCTTAGGAATGCAAATGGCTGTTTGTTTAATGGTTTAGGACATTTCAGTATGTCATAACTTAAGAGTTAACTTTTAACTATGTATAACCTCAGAATGAACTGCTAGGGTTTTTTCTTTTCTTTTCTAGGATATAAAAGAGAGAACGGGTTTACTTTAGGTATTCTGCTAAAACCCAAATCAGTCGACTGAGTTGGAAAGAGGCAGTCTCACATTTTTTCTACTCACCAAGAATTAAGAATAAAGAAATTATTTTTACTTTAATTGGGTTTAAGTTCTTCCGTTGTTTTCGACTTCAGCGCTCACAGTTTTTGGCGCCCAACTGGGGCAGAGACGGCCAAGCGACTCCTTGAGCGGGATCGTCCAGAGGACCGGTAAAAGGACCGACACCGGCCGGGTCGGGAGGACCAGATCCGGAAAAAGTTAGGACTGGCCTGCCTCGGGCGACTCCTGCATGGGGAATCCTTGACCTCCTCTGATTCTTCCTGAAAGTCGAGTAAACTGGGAACTTCCAGGCGGGAGGAAAAATTCTTGGTGAGTAGACCGAAGGAGTCCGACCGGGGAAAAGAAACCAGGCAGTGAGTGGACCGGAATGTATAGATAAGCTCTCGGAAATAAAACAGTGTAAAGATTATGAATGTTAAGGACATGAGTTAGTACACTCCCTAGGAAATGAAGAAGAAGTCTCTTAGAGGCTTAAAAGTAAAATAAAGGAAGGGAGTGGGAAGAATAGATAAATAACTGAACATTTCGTGATCGGGAAAAAGCACTGTTGCGGGAGGGCGGGACTCTTTGCTCTAACGGTCTGGTTATATTCTGAACTCAACGGGTCACTCAGGGAAATGATCACCTTAACAGCGGTAACCAGCGGCCTTCGGGTGAAACTGTCAGTCCGCTAATCAGGTTGATCGTCCCGATGGACCGGGGAACAGGAGGACCGGGAGTGAAGTGACAATTGAGGCTGGTTTAGCAAAAAGAGTGCGGAAAACTCACTGACCATGGGGAAAACTAATAGCAAACCGGTTAAAACTCCTTTGGGAAACAGAAAGCATGAATCAACGTACTCATCTGTGACTGAATAAAAACTAATTGATTGAACTATTCCTGTCTTCCTCGGGTGTTACTTCCACTGTTTATTTGGCACCTGAACAGTTCCACTCGTGTTGGAGAACCTGAGTGAAGGTGCGAATTGCAGACAGGAATAAGATCGGTGACCGCTGAGTACAACTGCTTTACCGTCCGGGAGAGGTACTGGGACGTAATGATAAGAGAGCCTCTTGAAATGAGAGAGTCTTAAGCAGTCTCGTAGTTAGAAGGGAGAGGTGGAAATTTAATAAAAAGGGAAAGTACCTCCCGGTCGGGAATTCGCTAAAGAAAGAGATTGAAAAAACAGGGTGTGAATGAGGAGCCTCTGTTCGGAGGATTGTTCTCGGAAAACGTACCAAGGAAAAAAAACGGCTTTCCAAGACGCTACATAGAACGGACAACAGGCTTAGATTTAAAAAATAATGTAAACGGTGGAATGAACAGAGCAGGGGCAGATGGCCAGTAGAAGGCTCTGGTGATATGAGTGAACTACAGGAAGTTAGGAAGATTGTATATAGAAAAGCACGAGGGTGCTCTAGTCGAGAAAATGGAAATGTTTTAATAGATGGGAATTGATAATTAAAGATAGAGCCCTGAAAGCGATGCAGAAGTGCAATGAGGGACTGCAAAGCCAAAATAAACTTATTGCAGAAAGAGAAAAGTTGTCCTTGATAATGCAAGAACTGTCCCAAAAGTCCGGATAAAAAATGGAAGAATAAATAAATAAAAATATATGAAAAGAAGAAGAACAGATTATACCTTGATTTAGTGACAGCATGTGTTTAAACTCCCTTTGAGGACAATAGTCCATCACCACCCCTTGGGGCAGCTGGAGGAATTAATGAGGGAGAGGAAGAAGATGGTCCCGATGATTTTTAAAATGAACAGTTTCAGCCAGAGAGGGATGAAGAACGGGAAAAGGGATGCCTAATATGACCCGATTCTGACTCCTCAGGATAAAAAAACATGAATATGAAAGGATGGAATTTCAAGCACCATTAATACAAGTGCCCTTTCCGCAATATAATGTACAACAGCCTGACTCAGATTAAAACTGTCCCACCTTCATGGTGCAAAGAAACTGGGACCTGCAAGAATTAAAAGAGGTGGTGCAGGAATTGCTGAACCAGTTCATGACAATGAAGAAACAATTAGATGACATATATAAGCCAAATACTGCAGAATGGATTCAGGTCCTTAGAAGGAAAGCTCATTTCAGGCTGAAATGATGTGAGAGTGCAATGGACAGAGACTCTGGGACGACAGCGGGTTGATAGTGGCCAGTTCAGTGTTCAGTGGACAGTTACGAGCACAAATAAAAGCAAAATATATCAGCCCTCTAATGCCCAGTGAACTTTGACAAGACTTGATGGTCCGCCTGTGCCTTTGCATTTCAGTTACAAATAAGAGAGTGAAGGTTGCATCAGAACAGCACACCGCCCTTGCACTGACCACCACCATTACATGCTTGTATGCTGCCTTGATTGTTCATGTTTGACTCAAAAACAGCAAAAAATCTCTGCTGTCCTGGGTTCCTCTTGGATTACAGTATTCAAAATCATTTTACTGTATTGCATGATTTTTGGACTGTATTATGATGAAGTCTGACTCTTGGACTTTTCAGCTGCTGTTTTCAGAAAAAAAGACTATTTGCCTAACGAACTGTTATATCTCAGCAAAACTGGCTGGAGCAGTATTACTCCTTTTACAACAATCGCTTTTCTTCTAAAGTGGTTTTACCACATATCCTCATTGCTAAATCCTCTCGTTTTCAGTGGCATAATGTGAGACAATTGGTAATAGCATGTCCAGAAGGTGAGGATTGGGAGTATGTGGGACCTAACATTTAGTTCACCCAGATAGATCTGTTAAGAAAATAGCAGTAGAACTAGTTGTACCTGTAACCCGATCCGTTCTGTCATTTATCTTTCACTTCTCCACCTAAACCCATGCTGTTTACCCTTAAAATTTTTTAATTAGATTTGCTCCACTCATCTCTCTGGGTACAAGGGAAATAATATTTTGTCTGAATAGCTCATGTTGAACCCTTGGTCATTTTCCCAAAGTCATCCTTCCGTTTACATTGTGCACAATATCTTATTTCGTTTAAGGCTGGGACTGGTATTACAATTGTTTATGCTGATTTAGTTAAGCGGGGTGCCATTATTCTGATCCAATATTCTCCTATTCTTCCAGTTAGAAAGCATATGATTCATGACGATTCATTCAGGACCTCCATGGAGTCAATGCTGCTATACACCCTAGGACTCCTATAGTCTCAAAACCTTCCACTATTCTCTGTACTGTCCCGGCCACTGCTATGTGGTTTTCTGTTACTGATCTTGTGAATGCTTTCTTTTCAGTTTCTGTACACCTGAGTCTCAGTTCTGGTTCGCATTCACTTTTAAAGGGAAGCGTTGGACCTGAACTGTGATTCCGCAGGGATATACAGAGGCTCTGTGTGCGTGCGTGTGAGTGTGTGTGTGCGCGTGTTCGTGTGTTTATGGACAAGAGTTAGAAAAGATAAAAAGTTCAAAGGTTATTGGCCAAAGGGGGGTGGTGTCCTGGTGTAATATGTAGATGAGTTGCTTTTATGTTCTGAGGCTCAGGAATAATGCGAAGAAGACACAAAGGCTTTGTTGGTCTTCCTAGCGGAAATCGGGCACAAAGTGTTCCGGAAAAAGTTGCAACGGGTTGAAAGAAAAATGAAATACCTGAGTCATGATTTGACTTCAGGGGAATGTGCACAGTCTGCAAGACGGCAAGTTATGTCTGTTCTTGGAAGTTATGATATTGATATTGCCGGCAATGGGTTAAAAAAGATTTTTTTTTTTTGTTGAAAAGCACAGCCACTCCAAGAATTAGCGACCTCTTCTAATTTGGTTTTGAATGAAAAATTTCATGTATGGAGAAGGCTGAGAAGGCTTTAACTGATATAAACTAAATTTTTATGTCTGCGCCTGCGTTAAGAGTTCCGGACTACGGTAGTCTCGTCCTTTCACTCTGTTTGTGGACGAGAAAGGGGGGTGTATGACTGCAGTATTAACTCAACAACAAGGAAATAGACAATGACCGGTCACATACTATTCTAAAAAAAAAATTAACAAATAAAACTGGATCCAGTGTCTGCTACAATCCCAGCCTGTTTGAAAGCAGCTGATGCAATAACAGAGGCCATATTAGCATGCTCAGGTGTTGTTCTCATGAGTTTATTAACTGTTAAGGTACCACATGCTGTACATTCCATCTTAGTACAGAAAAAACATCTAATTTGACAGGTGCGCTTGCAATAGTGAAGTGTCAAGCTCACACAGGGAAGACGAATCCAGTAAGTGAGGGAAGATGCGCAAGCAGACATGTGGGCAAAGAAAGCCGCCTGGGATCCTACTTCACCACTAACTTCTTTATTTCTATAACAGAAGGAGGAACAAGAGTCACACGAGGATGCAGTATTATCTCTACGAACTGTAGCAACAGAAAAGGAGATAAAGACGTTGCAGAAAGAGGGATCAGATAAAGCTCTGAAAGGAATTTAGATCCATCCATTAACTAAACAAACCTTTCCTCCAAAAAGCTTCCTTTCCAGGAATGGCAAATTCTCAGATGGCCTGGATCATGCAGGAAAAGACACTATGACTCAGGATGTCGAGTGGCATTGGGAAACCACAGGGTTCTCTACTTATGCCAAAGGTTTAATGTAGGTAAAGGTACTCAGGTAAGCCCCACCGTCACTCCTAACCCAATGGGTCCCTTTGAAACCTCCAAATGGATTTCATTGAGTTAACACCGTCTAAAGGCTACCGTTATTGCTTGGTAATTGTCGATGTGTTCTCCCGATGGGTGGAAGTTTTCTCTCTAAACATGCAGATGCAAAAACTGTGGCTAAAGCTTTAATAAAAGAAATCATTCCAAGATGGGGAATATCACAGAAACTGCATACCGATAATGGAACCCATTTTGTGAATTCTGTAATAAATGAGCTGACTACTTGGCTCCAGATAAATGTGCATCATTACTGCAAATACCATCCCCAAAGTGGAGGTATTGTAGAAAGATGCAATGGTAACATAAAATCAAAATTGGCAAAAATCTGTGAGCAGACAAACTTAACCTGGCGAGATGCTCTACCCCTGGCCTTTATGGGGTTGAGAGGAAGAACACATCGGCAGTTGGGACTATCCCCATTTGAAATTTCAACTGGATGCCCCATGCCCGTTGGCATGGTTATCGGAAATGTTACTCTGCATACTGTGGACAATGATCTTCTCTCTAGTCTTGCAGGTCTCCGAGCCTCCCTGAAGGAAGTCCACGAACAAGTTAACAAGGCTTGGCGGACCGGTCCCCCACCAATGAAGTTCCAGATCCCCCTTGGAACCTGGATACTGGTCAGAGACACCCGAAGGAAACATTGGCATCAACCTCGCTGGAGGGGACCATTCCAGGTGCTATTATCTACACCTCAAGCTGTTAAAGTCGAAGGACTTCCTGCCTGGATCGTCTCAACTTGCAAAGAATGGCATTCTTAGTTCTATTATTAATAACTTTTTCTGTCCCCTTGAACATGGGACAACAAACTTATGGGGACCTTCCCACACTAACTTTCCAAGTAGGGAAGACCACCTCACTCCAGATTGACTTTTGTACTGTTGCTCCTTGTGGAACCGGCAGCCATGAACAATGGACTAGGGCTGAAAAATATGTGTGTGTGATTACTGTCTCCACTCATTATGGCAGTAATTGTGAAAATGGCAGTGGGTATTTGCAAATACAGGTACCTATGACTGGGGTTATCAGCCCTGGAAGGCTCAGCAACATGATCTCAAGACAAGGTTCTCTATCATTAAAGGACATACTAGCAGAGCGTGTTCACATAATAATTGTAAACCGTTAATTATCACTTTAAAGATCCGTCACCCTATGATGGGGGTATTTACATATTAGGGGTAGATGTCTCTGGAAAAGATCCTCTTGGGAAATTCATTATTCGAGTCACAGCACCAACACCCAATTCTGTCACCCCTACCTCCTTAACCTTCCCTACCACTGTCCTTCCTGATGACTCTCCATCGCACCCTGTACAGTATTTATGACCTGGCAAAATCGGATAGCACTTGATATGCTTTTAGCTGAGAAAGGCGGTGTATGTGCCATGTTTGGGGACAATTGCTGTACCTTCATCCCTAATAACACTGCTCCTGATGGCTCAGTATCTTGTGCACTTGCTGGTCTTACTGCCCTTTCTGTAGAACTTGCAGAAAATTCTGGTATCTCAATCCCTTGATGAACTATTTGAACTGTGGTTGAATTTTGGCTGGATGGTGTAAAACTATTTTCACCACTGTCCTCATTTCCCTTGCAATCATGGTTATTTTTGGTTGCTGCCTCATCCCTTGTATTCGTGGCCTTCTTCAGAGGCTTATTGACAGTCTCTCACAAAAGCCTATTTTCTTCATGCTGACAATTCCCAAAACCCTGATTACAACCCTTTGCTTTCAGAACTTTCTCCCTCTTCTGAATATGATGATATTGGGTCTGTTCATCCTCATGTGCACATTTTTTGTGCAAAAGGGGGGAACTGAGAAAGAAAAAAAGACTTACAACATTATTAGCTTGCATTTCTTTTTGAGGAAAGACTGACCTTTGATACTATCAGAAGACCCTGTGAAGATTGTAAGATCTTTTTAGACTATAAGAATGTTTAAATTGATTCTAAGTGTGTAGAAATAGAAGGGTGTATTCCTTAGGAATGCAAATGGCTGTTTGTTTAATGGTTTAGGACATTTCAGTATGTCATAACTTAAGAGTTAACTTTTAACTATGTATAACCTCAGAATGAACTGCTAGGGTTTTTTCTTTTCTTTTCTAGGATATAAAAGAGAGAACGGGTTTACTTTAGGTATTCTGCTAAAACCCAAATCAGTCGACTGAGTTGGAAAGAGGCAGTCTCACATTTTTTCTACTCACCAAGAATTAAGAATAAAAGAAATTATTTTTACTTTAATTGGGTTTAAGTTCTTCCGTTGTTTATGACTTCAGCGCTCACAATAGCAAAATCCCCGCGCCTCGCAGCGGAGAAGTAGTGTGTTAAAGAAGTAATGAAAAAGAAAAGGAAACATTTTAATAATAACGTAACATGATTGACATTGTCATGAGTGTTGCTGTCATATATATGCCTGCCTAAATAAGTCACCTTCGCTTTGCTCTTACTTTTTTACCGTTCATTTAATCATGGCTAGTGGCGGAAAAATTATAAAATGGAAGGAGGATGGCTTTACGAAAACAATTATTGATGGCGGATTGATTATTCATAAAGCTTGAATTGGTGATCTGTTTTTCTGTGTTAACCTCATATTTTTTCATACTTCTTCTCAAACTAAGGTGGTACGAGGGTAAAATGAATCGGGATGCGCTGATCAATGTAATCGGTGTACCAGGAAATCATGCACTGACAAAAGCTCCCCTTTGCTTGTAATGCAAAGTGTGATTAAATGTATTACTTTTTAACGCGTTATGGAGCACATGCATCGAAGCTTCTCAGCTGTGCTTGTGCTAAGAAAAGGAAAGATTTTAAAAATAATGTAACACGATTGTCAATGTGTCCTTTTGTAAGTAGTGCCTGGAGGATTCAGTGTGGAGAAACTCTAGAGACCGCGTGTGTATTAACTTGTGGATTTTCCTGTGAGTATTTGGTGGCAGTCTGACGAAGTTGCTTCGGAAGACGGCGTTAGCCGCGGAGCTCAGCTCAGAGCGAAATTAGATGAATGGGAGGGAGATGATGGCGTGACTCCCCACCCGCCTTAACTGTCAATCCCCACAAACACAGTCTCTGAATTTGCATAAGCACACCCTTCACCTACAATTTTAACTTAGTTACAAAGTGATCAAAACTCTCGTTTATATCCTGCGTCCTCTCATTAAACTTGTATCCCACATTACCTGTGGGCATGTGAAATAGCGGTAGCCTGTCTATGAACTTAATTTAAAGTTTAGGTTTACACCTTGCTTTCTTTCCGAGGTAGCAGCACTCATGAATATGGTAGTATATGTCACTTGCTCGCTTCTTATTGTTTTGCTTCCTTCTCAATTATATAATGCATGTTTTCTTAAGCGCTTTTTGGAGGTCTTCCTGGTTTTCTACTCACTGCGTTGACAGTCAGTTCACGTGATTACGTGGGAGGCGTGATGATGTCACACGAAACTCTGCACCCCACGTCTTTCCAGCTCAACTCTATTACAGTTAATGGAGAAAAATACCTTCCAGTTATGACCATTAGGCGTAGAATTTCGAAATGAAACCTGCCCAACTTTTGTAAGTAAGCTGTAAGGAATGAGCCTGCCTTCTACCTACACGGGAAGTTGGAGAATTAGTGATGAGTGAGTGAGTGAGTGAGTGAGTGAGTGAGTGAATGAGTGAGTGAGTGAGTGAATGAGTGAGTGAGGGCTTTGCCTTTTATTAGTATAGATAATGACTCTTTACATACTGCCTTGTTATCTGTTTTTATTAGCTGCTGATCAATACTCCAAACCCACCCCTGGGATTCTACTACTGTATGATATTAGCATTGTAAAACCCCTTACTGATCCCAGCTGGAGTTGGATATTGTTAACCCTGATTTACACATAAGTCTGTCCAGGATAATACATAGCAGCTGTGCTAATAACAATAGAACAAAGTAATAATATGTGAAAAGATAAAGAATACCAAAAATGGGTAAGTAATGTTAGATATAGCTAATTATTAAAAATACTGTGAATATTAAAGAATTACTAAACAAATGCAAGAATTGGACAAAATTTTTATATTTTTCCTATAACTAATCCTCATGTTGTGTTCATATTTGTTACTAAATTTGGAAACTGCATTCACAATCTCTGCTTCAATCTTTCAAAATAGTAGGTATAATCCTTTACAATTATTTCAATTTCGCTGGGAGCAATACTTGCTGCACCCAAACACCGTTTCACACAGAAAATTGAAAAACTCTCTCTCTTGCAGTTGTAGTAAAGGAGTCAATAAAGATGTGACTGTGCTCTTTTCATAGAAAATCTGTTTTTCTCTTTAATATGCAACAGTATATTTTCTTTTGCTTGCCTTTAATATAAGGGTTGGGAGTTGCACCTATGTTACATAGGCATTCTGTCTTGCCAGCTTGGGTAATTTTTCTTAAAACTGTGCCTAGATAGTAATTACTTTCATGGAACTTCACCATCTGAGGCATATAGTCCTCTAGAAATTTTTGACCCATATTCCCACTTTATTAAGCTCTACTTACTTTAAATCTATAGGACACAGCTATTCCTAAACCTGTACATATAGTGTCTTCATAAAGTATTCAGACCTCTTCAATTTTTTTCACTTTTTGCTATGTTACAGCCTTGTGCTAAAATTGTTTGAATTAATTTTTCACAACATCAAGCAACACTCCATACCCTAAATTGGCAAAGTGAAACTAGATTTTTGACATTTTTGCACATTTATTAAAAACAAAAATTGAAATATGACATTGACACAAGTATCTGAAGTCTTCTTGGGTATGATGGGATAAGTTTTACACACCTGGATTTGAGGATTTTATTCCATTCTCACCTGCAGATCCTGTCAATCTTTGTCAGTTTTGATTGAGGCCATCAGAGGATGGCTATTTTTGAGTTTCTCCAAAGGTGTTTGATTGAGTTCAATTCTAGGCTTCTGCTGGGCAACTCAAGGATATTTACATTCCCAGCCACTGAAAAACAACCCCACAGCATGATGCTGCCAACTCCATGCTTCACCACCGAAATGGCACTGCGCAGGTGATAAGCATTGTGTGGTTTCCTCCAGACATGACGCTAATCTTTGTTTCATCAGACCAGAGAATCTTGTTTCACACCATTTGGGAATCCTTTAGGTGCCTTTCTGCAAACTGCAAATGGACTTTCATTTGTCTTTTACTGGTAAGAGAATTCTATCTGGCCACTCTGTCAGAAAGCCCAGATTGTTGGTGTGTTGCAATGAAGGATGTCCTTCTGGAAACCTCCCATCTCCACACGGGTTCTCTGAAGCATAGTGACCTTTGGGTTCTTCCCTTACTATTGCTCAGTTTGTCCACATGACCATCTCAAGGAAGAACTGCGGCCACTATGGTCTTGGAAAACTTCAATACTGAAGGAATTTTTTGTAGCCTTCTCCATATCTGTGTCTTCACAACAGATGCAGCCTTAGGGGTGTGCGGGGCCTAGGGCTGACCAACCCCACGCAGGGCCGTTTACGTCTAACGCTGTTACCGGTATGTGTGGACTGTATAAACTTGTGTGCGAATTTAATAAAAATAATGTTAACAAACACTGGATTATCTTTTTACAGTATTCATCTAAATTGTTGCAAGATAACACACGGACTTTATCAAAATATAATGATATAATCTAATAAATAAGTGCAATTCTTAATTCATGACAATACCATGATGGTGCAAAATGTGATGCAGCGTCATGTGGAAATTAGCAGGGCCTCTTCTAGAAAAGTACCAAAATTTCAAGTATACTCATCATGTTGATGTCATGTCAGCCGGTTATCATTAGTGATACATGATTTTGTGCATTAATTTTCAGACATATTTATGCCCCACAAATAAAATGCAAGTTTCAGTGTTTCGACAGGAAATGTGAAATTAACGTACAGGGTGTGCACAAAGTCTGTATACCCATATCTTTTGGAGGATTTTGAAAGCTAAAGGTTACCTCTTAGGAATCCAAAACATCTGTATGGGTTCCTCCATGATCTCTGCATAGCCGAATGCGCCGCCAGGTTCTCCTGCTCATGTTCTGCAACATTTGCGGGGTGACTTTCTGGAATGCTGCTTGAACCGCATGTTTCAGTTCATCGTTCGATGAATAACGGTGCTTTCGCACGTCTTCTTTGATAAACCCCCAGAGTGCATTATCTGGAGTTGTGAAATCAGGGCTTCTCAGAGGCCACGGAAGAGGAGCGGGATTCTTGTTTGATTCTCGTCCAATCCAACAATTCCCAAAAACTTCATTGAGGTGATCACGCACGGTGATTCCAAAATGGGCAGGTGCCCCGTCTTGTTGAAACCAAACACTGTCAAGGACGCCCTGTTTTCTCAGTTGCGGGATGAGCCAGCCATTCAGCATTTCCAGATAACTGATTTGGTTAACAGAATCATCAAAAAAAATAAGGGCCAAACAAATACTGTACTGTCATTGTGTGGTGGGTTATGCTCAATTTCTTCAAAGAAATGTGGATTTTCTTTTCCCCAGAAAACACGTTTCGATTGCAGGAGCTGCGATAAATCGCTCACTCGTCAGAGAACATAAGCTTTTCCTTCTCAGCATTTGTTGGAAATTGGTGCAGCATCAGATCACAAGCTTCCTGACGTCTGTCCAAGTCGGCATCTGATAACTTGTTAACGTGCAATGGACGCCAACATTTCATTTGCAAGTCCTGTTTGATGTGTTTTCACAATGTCGATTCCGCTATTCCCAACTCAGCAGGACATTTACGAGTGGATTTCATTGGGGATCGTTGGACAGACTCTGCCACATCTGCACACGTTTCATGTCTTGTGGATGGTCTTCCACTTTGTGGCGCATCTCGGACACTGCCCGTTGCAAAAGCCTTCTTCTCCCACTGCAAAAAGTCCTCTTTGTTGGCGTTGCCTTCCCAAAACGCACAACAAAGTCATCCAAGACATGTTTAATCAATTTTCCAGTAACAGGCCGCTCATGAACCCACACAGTGGCCACCAAACGCTCCGCGATCGTAAAAAAACCACTTGAGTCACCCATCGCTTCGTCTTGGAACGACCGCCACATTATTGCGATTTCTTGAGTGGCAGCAGGTGGCAGCACCAGACAGGATGTCGGAAACACACCTCGAAATACCGGGAAGACTTGAGTTGATGTCCACAGGAACCAAATTGTCATGGTTATTCCTGTAAATGCTCCTAAAGATAGGGGTATACGAACTTTGTGCCCACCCTGTACAGGTATCATCTTGAAATCTCTTACTGGTTTCCTGGTTCAGAGATGAAAATCCATTTTTCTTGCCTTCCAATTGGAGAAGTCGTTGATGACATCTTCGTAGTCTAATCTGGATGCAATGTCTTTTTCTATAGTTAGGAGAAGCCAACCCAGCGACTAATGGGCTATACATATTTTAGGAAGGGGTATACTGGTGACCCTTTTCGGGCGATGAAGGTGGACTATGGAATGTTTTCAAAGACGTTGTGAAAGATAGCGGCCCGGACACACACAGACGGACACCATTTGCTCCATCACCCACGTTTATTTACACAATTATATACAAAGTCAAGTGCACCGCCACTAAACCGCCCCAAAGTCTAGGCTCTCAATAGCCACTCCAAAGTCTAGGCTTTCAATAGCCACTTTCTTCACACACGCACGCACACACACACACCTCTCCACGCCTCCTCTGCCTCGACCTTGTCTTTCTCCTCACCCAACTCCAGCCTTGATTACAGGGCGGCGGCTCCTTAAGTAGGTGGCTGATTGGTGACCACACCCAGCCACCTGTGACAGTACTCCCCCACTAGCTGGGACCTCCCGGTACCAGCGGACCATTCCGCGAGGACGAAGACGCCTCGGCACCAAGCCGACACATTGCAGGGTAGGGCCCGAACCTGTAAACAAAATAGAAAAACAAGGGGCGGGGACGTTGCCCTGAAGCTGCCCCTTGGCTCGTCCTTTCAATTGGGCCAACGTTCTCCGCTCCGATCGGCCCTCTGTTGCTCCCTCTTTCGGCTTTCCCATGCGGTAAGTCCACCTCCCGCGCTGCGGGGTTTTCCTCTGCCTCCGCAGAGGCCGGCCCTTGTGGGATCGCGCGCAGTGACACGTCCTCCCATGTCGGAGGAACTGGCTTCTGCAAGCCGCTTCCTCCTCCTACTTTGGGACGCCGCGGCGGCAAGGATCTGCTCATTGTAAGAGCGCAGACCCAGCCCGCTGGCGTCCGGAGCTTTACGGGGTCGGTCTCACCTACCTTCCCCGCTGTACCTCTCCGTCCAGGAGCTCCTGCAGTGCGCCAATCCTTTCCTGCCTGCGGCTCTCGACCCGACGCCACTGCCATTCCTCCCGAGTCCAGCGTCTCCGCCTGGAGGGCACATCGCTCGGCCGGCGGCGACAGCACAAGGCGCAGTTCTTTTTGCAGCTCCTGTAACACAGCCGCCAAGGAGAGAGAAGCAGCTGGCGGTGGGCTTACCTTGTGAGTGGTTCCACCGACCGACTGCTCTCTATGGGCCTTTCCCTGCGGCCCACTCGGGTTTCCTGGGTGCACGGGATGGACATTCCCTGCTCTCGGCTTTGACCAACTGCTGCCGAGAGAACAGGACACACTGTCCAATCCCATGTCTGTATTGAGGAGGAATTTCTGGCTGGCCTTCTCGCTCTCCTCTCTCACTGGAGAGCATCTCTCTGGGCAGCTCCGCTGCTGCTGCATCTTTCACAGCCCCAGTCTGACCTTCTCGGCAGCCCCCATCCTGGGCTCCACGTCGGTGGGCTGCCCCTTAATCCCAAAGTCCTTCAATGGACCCCCAATGGTCCATACAGCACTTTGTTGCTGCGAGGTTGGGTGCATGCTGCCCCTGTGGCACGTGGGTGGGCTCCACTGTTGCGCCGGGCCTTTCACAGAACATTTCTGGAATGCAGGTCCCCACCTCGACCCCACCACTACGCCACTGTGAACGCTGGCCCGGACACTTTTATTCACACTATTTACAATTGCCGTGCTCTCAAAACCCCAGTGCCTCTTGCACCAATTCCCCAAAGTCCAGGCTCTCAATAGCCACTTTCTGCACACACACACGCACACACACACACACACACACACACACACACACACACACACACACACACACACACACCTCTCCACGCCTCCTCTGCCTCGACCTTGTCTTTCTTCTCACCCAACTCCAGCCTTAATTACAGGGCGGTGGCTCCTTAAGTAGGTGGCTGATTGGTGACCACACCCAGCCACCTGCGACAATGTACATGTACGGAATTTGACCTTGAAGAGGGATTTTAAAAGGGTTTCTCTTAAAAGCATCTCAAATATATATATATATACTAGCAAAATACCCGTGCTTCACAGCGGCGAAATACTTCCTTAAAATTTTTATTAAGAAAAAAAGTAAACATTTTTAATCTGAGGGAAAATATACAAAAAATTATTTGTTAAGGATCTCATTGTATACCACATTGTCAGTTCGGCCCTCCGGTTGTAATATGACCAAGCTGTGCGCTGAGCTTACTCTTGAGCACGCAACATACAGTTTGCCATGTGAAAAGCAATCCTGTCTCAAATAAATGCCAACCTTTTGTAGGGTTTGTCCCTGAGACTTATTAATTGTCATTGTGAATTGATTGGGAGATTAGATGGTATAACGGGGGTGCGAGGAATAAAAACTCTCTCACTTGAGCCACTGCCAGTAAAAATAGTTGTCTCAATTAGGTTGTTTTGCAGACACGTGACCTGAAGTCTCGTGCCGTTACAAAGTTTCGGTGGCTGTAGGTTTCTCAGTAACATTATTGGTGCCCC
Organism: Polypterus senegalus; assembly: GCF_016835505.1. NCBI lineage: Eukaryota > Metazoa > Chordata > Cladistia > Polypteriformes > Polypteridae > Polypterus > Polypterus senegalus. The sequence continues at coordinate 339,138,693 of NC_053154.1, read as the reverse complement.
TACCTTCAAAATGAGATTATGCTCAGGAGTACCTGGAGGATTTAGAGTGTTGAGAAACTCTACCGGATAGTGTACTGCGTCTTCCACTTTTACAGCTGAACCAACAGACTGATATGTTTTCGGTTGTGAAGGTAGTTCTTGAAGTAAAATGTGGTTTATAGTCATAGTCATGTCATTTTTTGGTGTCAGGATAGCTCTCTCTCTCAACCATGACACGTCATTTTGGTGGTGATTTCGTAGATTGGGGTAAACATTTTGAAGAAGGCTTTGTAAGGTGTTCATGATGAGACAGAGATTTGTAGGAATATTTATTTAAAGATTTTCTTGTATGAAGGTGCCATCACCTATACTCATCAGAAGAGTAGAGAACTCTCCGGCTTTTTTGTCGCCTTTCAAATGAACTCTCATGTTTATTCTTAAAGTAACAGCATTGATTTGTGGCCATAGGTATGAAGACTTCAGAGATGCTTTAACTTCATCAGCGCGTGCCCTCAGAGATGCTTTAACTTCATCAGCGCGTGTTCCTCTGGGCACGACTGGTAGGGTTTGGCGGAAGTCTCCAGCCAGCAACACTGTCAAGCTTCCCATAAGTTTGTTGGTGTTTCTGATGACTTGGAGGGTCCTGTCTAAAGCCTCAACACCTCCTCTGTGTGCCATAGTGCATTCATCCCAGACAATAAGCTGACAATGTTGCAGCACTTCAGCCATGTTGCTCTACTTTGATATGTTACACATGAGGGATTCAGTATGGTTGAGTTTCAGAGGCAGCTTGAAAGCTGAATGAGCAGTTCTGCCACCCTCAACAAGAGTTGCAGCAATGCCAGAAGAAGCCATAGCTATGGCAATGTTACGTTTGGCTCGGATTTTCGCAAGGAGAAGGTTTATTAGGAATGTCTTACCAGTTCCTCCTGGAGCATCAAGAAAAAACACCATGCTAGTGGCCAAGACAACACTGCTCATGACTTGCTCATTAACTGACTTTTGGTCATTATTTAGCAACAGTTCGTTATTTGTGACTATATTGGCCAATTGCGAGGTGTTGTAAGATGTCTCTTTCAAGTACTCGGGATTTGACGTAAGTTGTGCCAGTTCTCTGAAATGAGAAGGTAAACTGTAATGATGAAGAGATTGACCTCCAATAGCAATTACATAGTTTTCAAGCAACTGTAGACACTTGTTATAGATCAAATGTAACCACTGGTGAACATATATAGTCTCTTTCAGTCTGTCTCCTAACATTTTATGCTATGCTGTATTTATGTTTTTCCCATAGATTTAAGGGGTTTTCCATTTGGCAGAACATCAGCATGACAGCAAACAGTTCACGGATCTTTTGAGGTGAGCGAGACAGAGCAGCTTCCTATAGAGTCTTGTCCCAGTTGATATCGTCATGTAAAAAACCGAGTGCCCTGCAGGCCGACTTATAGGTTGGATGTAGGACACCATCAACTGTTCTGAGAGATTCGAAAGACGTGGGACCTGTGATTTTGTTGAGCAGCAGTCGAAGATGGTAGCATTCAGAGTTATTCGGGTGCACAGTGTAGACTCTTCACAGCACATTATCTTTTTTCACTCCCGAATGTCCTGGTACAGGGTTGCCCTGTTTCCTCCGACAAAACATGTTGTTTGCCCACACATAATATGACGGAATTTCATTATAATTAAGTTGTTTTGCAAAATCATTGTGTTTGCAAAGGTCAAAGAACGCTAAAAGGATCGTCTGTGGTGGATTGTGTACTTTATCGGCAACATTGCCTTCTGTGAAATAAATTCTTTGTCCGTTCTCAAGATGCACAGCAAGTTGAACGACCGTAGGGAAACGTTCGTGAATGGGAAAACAGAAAATGCGCCAGGCTGCTTCAGAGCTACTAATGTAACGACCAGCTTTGTATCGAGATACTTCGTCATTTTGATTTTGTATTGTAAATACTGCCTGGTCACTTCCCTTGTTAACATACTTGCAGATGTATTTGATCAATTTTACTGAATTGCAAAACTCGACATTGATGTAAGCATTGAAGAAGCAGGACAGCACAGGACTATAAGGGACCACCCATCTGTTGTCGATATCTACTCCTTTGATGTTAATTGTATGACCACCATCAGCAGGTGCGCGCCGGCGGTACTGAGGGTAACCATCTTCTCCGGTCTTAGTTTCTGAGATGAACGGACGCAAAGACTTCTTACTGCATATTCTGTTGATCATGCAGGGTGAGTTGATATTATGAGGTCCACATGGGCCGTGAATCATGGTGGATTTTACTATTTTGTGGAGGGCAGGGTCAGTCTGTGGATCAGGAATTTCTGCATGGATGACTTAATCGATGACAGCTGGTTTAATCCTATCCTTTAGCCACAACAGAATGTGTGCATGGGGAATACCTCGCTTTTGCCACTCTATGGTGTACATGTAGCAGTCTGTACAGCCGAAAATGTTACTTGACGTGAGCAAGTCTATCATTTTGCGAATCTTGAGATGAAATACACGACTGATAAGGTTGTGGCGATCGTGAGGTTTTTGACGTGGAAGGAGAACTTCAGTGATGTCAGTCCATTTAGGATTGCAAGTAAATGTGGTGAATAAGTCAGGGCGGCCATAATGACGTATGTATGTCATTGCATCTTGTGAACGCTCGTGCATATAGCGAGGTCCTCCAGTGAAGGACGATGGTAATATCACAGCTTGACCAAGTTCTATTAAATTAGTGTCGTTTTTGTCAATAGCATCTTTTAAGTGAATGTAACTTACTGGCAGCATGAACTTGAGGTATAGACACAGAACAGCCATCTTCACCATAGCAGAACATGAGGGGATATTGAAGTGCATTATAGGATCTGTGGGTTTCCTGAATGCATTGCAGTTTATTGTCTCTGGTTTTCAAGACAATATCCCTTTTGTCGAACGTTTGCCCAATGATAACAACACCAACTTGATGAACTGTGGGTTTATTAAATCTGCCTTTGTGTGCATGTAATGGTTTTTTGTCGGCGTGAATGACAACTTTGAAGTCTTTGTCTTCATCTGAAATACTGTCCATTGCAGAGTGGAAGTCCTGGATGTAAGTGTTACAATCATGCAGCATTTTTTGTAATTGCTTTACCAGGGGTATGTTAACTCTAGAAACATTAGTGCAGCGCATTTGTGCTTCCTTTTCATCGTCCCCAACGAAATAAATTTGAAATAAATTTGCAAAAATTTGTGTTTCTCAGTCGGCATTGAACTTTAAATGAAGGCATAAAATTTCCCTCAACGATTTGGTTAGCACCAAATGACGTCATTTGAAATGTGCTGTTGTACTTTCGAATGTTGTTCAAGAAATGCTCACTTTGAGGATGTTCGCCATTTAACAGGCCCTCAAGAAGGTCAGGAAGCTTATATAAAGGGAGAGAGACTTTACCACCGTTACAACACAAACCAGGAGACTCGCATTTCCACTTATGAGCTTGACAATAGACACAGTGAACATCCATGGATCCAATGTGTACTGTTTTGTCAGATTCATAATGTATGTTTGGGTCATACACAAATCCACAATTGGCTTTTTTGAGCCAAACCTGTTGTTTTCATATGAACCACTTTTCATTATTGGGATCGTACCTAGAAACAGAAGCTCTATTTACTTGCCTCTGAGTATTTAGCGACAGCGTCTCTATGAACTTGTGGATTTGCTTGCGAGTATTTAGCGACAGAGTCTCTATTAACTTGTGAATTTGCTTGCGAGTATTTAGCAACAGCGTCTCTATGAACTTGTGGATTTTTCTACGGGTATTTGGCGGCAGCTGCACGAAGTTGTTTCCGTCTAGCTGCATCAGAAAATGTACCACGACATCTGGCACACCTTTTGACAAAGTACATTCTTAAAGTTGATGATTTACATATTTTCAAAGAGAATGATGAGCATACTGTATATGAAAACAAACATTATACCCTAGAGTATCACAAAAAGGCTTGTTCCTGAAAATTTTTTATTTTTCCTAGCAAGCTGGAAACCACCAATTTTTCAAGAGTCAAAGTCAGGTATGTGAGAGAGAGGCTGACAGGCAGAATTCCCCCTTTTCCAGGTGGTGAATGTAAGCTGAGGACTAGAGATAATGCTGTCAGGAACTGGACGGGTTCAAGGTGAGGAGAGGGCTTGTTAAGTGGCCATGATGGATATGATAGAGTACTATGTTCATTAGGCTGGGAAATATTGGTGGAGCTAAGCAGAGGCAGGACCAAGGTAACAGGAAGTTGGGAGTCAGATAGGGGAGACAAATGAGCTGAGTGTGGTAAACTCTTGATAAGAACTGTAATAAAGGTAAAGTAGCCCCATTGCTAATTGCTCATTCCACTGAATTGAGACAGTTCTGTACTTTTTGTTATAAAAGAACACCATTTTACCTGCACATTTCAGGCAACTTTTTAGCAGAGAGATGACCATCAAAGCTAAGTGACCAGATCAGAGCAGGACTCACACATTAGACTAGCTCATCTGAGACATTGTTTTGGATCTGCCAACTACTGAAATTGCTGCAGACACAATGCTTTTATCAGTGAGGGACAAAATGCATTCTACTACCCTTAGAGTAAGGTGGCCTGTGAAACTTCATCTACTGACACCTTCTATATGACCTGACCTGACAATGCCATTAAACACACACAATTGCTGTGGTCACAGTGTAGTTAACTTAGCCTGCCTTCTATCAACAACAACAAGTTATTTCTGGTATATCCGAAATATCACACAAGGAATGTCTCAATGGGCTTTAACATGTCCTATTTTTTGATAGCCCCTCAGCCTTGACTCCCTAATAAGGCAAGATAAAAAAAAACTCCCAACAAAACCTTGCAGAGAAAAAAAATGTAAGAAATCATGGGAAAGGCAGAGAGGTAGGTTGGGTGTGCAGTGGGTGTCAAAAAACAGGGCAAATACAATACACAAAACAGAACACAATTCTCTTCACAAAGCTATTCTATTATGCTACCTCAGAAATAAAATTCAATCGCACAAATACTTTGTTCTTGCACAGCACACCTCACCAATTCTAGACGTAGAGCACCATGAAAACTCCCAAAGCAAAATGCACAATATAGATTGTACCAGTCACTAAATACAGAACTGTCACAAATTAGGATACAGATTTGTTAAAATACATCAAAAACAAAGTAGAAACTAATTAACATAAATGAAAAACAACAATATCTGTCGGATCAGTTAATTGTAGAACCATGGTTAGATGGAAGAAAAGGAGTCAGAAAAGCTAGACACACTCAGAGTCTTGGAGGCTTCAGTCAGCAGGCCGCCGCTCCTCATTGGCCATGCTACAGTGGAGTCAGTGCTGGGCCAGCCAATCTGATTAAAGGACCCTTCTATCCGAGGATACCAGTGTTCCTTTATCTGAGATGACTTTCTTTGGCAGGCTACCAATTTGGCAGAAGAGCAGTAGCACCAAGTGCCACGTGAGGATACCAAGAAGAGAAACAGAATAGGCGAGTGTTATAAACAGTTTATTGGTTAATCAAACATCCTCTGATGCACAGTCTTGGACACATCATAGTGTTGTTTCCTGGTGTCAATAAGGTGTTTTAGGTCTTACAACAGACACCCTCTCCCAGGTGACTTGACTGAGGTTTATCAAGTCTCAACCTGTGTCCAAGTGGCATTTTGCTGTCCCCACATATCATCCTTTTTCAACCAGATCCATCTTAATGCTCTATCCGTTGCCTCCATGCTGTTGTTGATGTTTTTTCTCCTACTTGCACCAGTGATACCCAGCATTGCATAGCCTTTGCTGAGGGAATGGTCTACCAGCCCTCGACAATTCACTTCCACCAGTATGCACCTGATGGCAGGCCTCCAGCAGTTCCTGGTATTTTTCCTTTTTCCTTTCCTGCACTGCATCCATTTGTGACGATGTGGGTTCAGCTCCATGCTCCCATCACTGTTTGGAAGCCCTTCAACCCAACACCGTTGGTAATGTCACCGATGAGCTAGACAGTTGAGGCAATAGCAATGGAGCAAGAGGATGGTAAAGATGTGCAAAAGTGCTTTTATTAAGATCAAATCAACAAAGACAAAGTGTTCAAAAAGTGCAGTGCTTTCCAAAGTTCAATAAATAATCCATAAAAGAAAACGTGGAGGTTAAAATAGCAAAAAAGAAAATCCTTTAAAATCGAGGTTAAATACGTTCATACAGGAAGCAGTCTTTAAAATCATGCCAAGCCCAGTGCTTCTTTTCAACTAATCTTAGCATCTCACCTGCTTCTCCCATACGGGCCCTTCAACAGGCGAGACGCTCTCTCTGCAGCTGCCCCTTTTTCCATTCACTAACTCAGGTCTGGAGACCTCCTGATCCTGGCTTCGGTCTGGCACTCATCCCAGACCAGAGACTTGGACTCTTTGGTCTCCAGGACGCCCATACCAAGGACTGCAGCTCCAAGCCTCGCGAGTCCCGCTGCCTTTCCGGCCTTCCGCGACCAGTTGCCTTTCCCTGGTTACTCCTGCTACCTGCTTGCTCAGCGGGAGTGACTTCAACTCCAACGCCTGGGTGTCGGCCTAACACCCAACTTCCTCGCAGCCTCCCACGAGCGCTCGTTCGCTCGCCCACACCTTCCTTGTCTCTCTCTCACCGACTTGCTTCCTCGCTCCCTGTAACCTCTTTTTTTTTCTCTTTTCTCTGATCTTTTTTCTCCCTTCCCCCAACCGACTCGCGCTTCTTCATATTGCGAGGGTCCATAGCATCTGCAGCACATTAGCCACGAGAACAATCACGGATGTGGGCAGTTCCTCACCTGTGCACACGGTGAGAAACGCCCACACCACAGATCGCCCCGCGGCTCGCTACGACTACTACGCCCCCTCACGAAGCCCCGAGCGCGGAGATTATTTATTTAAAAGCGGCCTTTGCTCAGTGAGCTGTGGACCCATAACACCACACCATTCTCTCTGACCAAGGCAAAGATGGTAACAGGAAGATGAGCTGTTTTGTAACCTCGGAATCTAGAATGATGTCAGGTGGTGATATGAGTTGGGATTTTCAGCTGCCTCTCCAGGTACACTGTCATTACTCAGTCTCAAGCTGTATAGAGCAAGCCAACAAAGTTCTTGGTTCTACCCATGGGCTCCACACCCTTCTTGAGAAATGCAATCATCCTGGCTGTAGCACTGGCATAAATACTCTCGCTGATCACCTTGCCACAGCGATATTCTTGAGGATTTAGTCATGTCTCCAGTGATAACACACCTCATGCAGTGTCCAGGAGCAACTGCTCAAGATGTGGTCGAGGCTGCCCATTTTAAGATATAGGGAGCATGTCAGAGTTTCTAACTTGCCCCATGCAAACAGGTTGGATTGGCTAGGGAGAATGTTGTACACCCCCCTGAATCAAGAACTTCATCCTCTGTGGGTCCCATTTCCAGATGTCCTGTCAAGTAACCTTCCACTCCATTACTTGTTCCCACTTCATCCATGCATCCTGTTTCCATATTGCCATGGCTCTAATTGTTTTTTATTCCTTCACTGAAACATGCATTTCCTCCAGCACCAGCACTGATGCGCGCCCATGACATGAGTCTTATCAACCCATGGAGCAGTGCTTCCCGATTTATTTTACCCTAGCACCCCCTGTGACGGACGAGGCCGATTTTGCACCCCCTTGGTTTGAGAAGAAGTATGAAAAAATATGAGCTGATATGATCGTTCATAATACCCACGCAGCACTAAGTGTGCATAAGAGCAGAAGTCATCCGTTTTAACAAGCAGCTTATTGCACTGATATGAAATAGCCTGCCCATTTAATTATTTAGGAATGGATAGATAAATTAAGATTTTGTACAAATAATGTTTTTCATTTTTCTTCCTCAATGGATTCTGGCACCCGCAGCAACAGTTGCGAGCACCCCCAATCGGGAAGCGCTGCCATGGAGGATCCTGAGGAAACCACTACCTTTGCATGGGTGGGGTAGTGCAGAAGACTACAAGTGCTGAGATAGCAGACATCATTTTAAAAAGTCTGAATCTCATAATATTGGTGTTTTTTGTTCAAAAATTACATTTTTAAGCTACTATTTTACAATGTATGTGTTTAATCACTAGACGCAGATGGATACTTTTTAAGACTTTTGTTTTCCAGATGTACCTGTACCCCCTTAACTCCAATGTAAATGCCAGTGCTGGCAAGATATTTCTTTAATAGAAATCGTTGAACTTTGAAACACAGTTTGGCATGGCAAATGCATATATATCACATTAGGGCGGAAATAATTTAGTCTTGAAAAATACTGAACTTATATTTAAAGACTATGTTCATGCTCAGCTAAAAGTGATTGTATCCTGCTTTCTACTTTGTGTTCAAAGGGTGAACACGCTGTCTGTTGCGTGCGAGTTATTTTTGTATCTGATACACAGAAACGCTGTACTTCAAGGAGTCTGCACATTGCTGCATTCGTTCAATTGTTTGTTGACTTTTTGTGCTACTGTTTGATGTAAGTTATACGCTTTGTAATTTTTATTAGAAATATAACAATTGTTCTGCAAGTAATGATAAAGCTCTGAACGATGTTTTACTAATGTGTTCAGACAACCAACGTGCGTTCAGTTTAGCGTTTAAAACTGTATAAGTACATTCAGAAATGTTGTTTCTTTATTAATATATAAGAGCTTCTAGAAAACAGACTTGGTAATGGCTGTTTAAGTAGCGATTTGTTTGAAGCTGTACAATGCATTTGCTAACTTTTATTCAGTGCCTTTGCTAACGGTGGTACGTCATAGAGCGCTGTTCGTTTCTGCGCTGCCATCTACTGACCTTTTTGGGTATAACCTGTTTTTAGGATTCTGTGGGCTTCTATTTTTGTGATTATTTTATGTTATTATATTTATTCTGTTTCAGAAACCACACACACATTTATCTGCAAATAAATATTTAGCTCTACAAACCCATTGCAGCAAATCCTTCCGTTGCAACATTCAGTAGTTAATTGAGTCTTTCTATGTTAATTCTGGTCTGCTTCATCCTTATTGGGGATTAAGATTTGATGCCACATACACACCAGTTTGATGCACGCACTGTTTAACACTTCATATTTGATTGTTCTTATTAATTTATTTTTTGACTCTTCAAACTAACTTTGTGACTTAGTCACATCTAATATGAGCAGAAATGTCTATCTTGAACATGTCCCACATGCACAAAATAAGTACAACAAATTTATTCAGACATTTCTTGGTTGTTGCTCTACTTCATATTGTTTTAGTGCAGAAAGTCCGCAAAATACATTTTGGTTTCAAAAACACATCAGATCTCAATGGGTAAAAAATCATCCTGGATATCTACAGTATACTGATGTGGACTGAGTAATGTGTTAGGAATGAAGGTATGCCACATTATTTGATAGAACTGAAAATTATCAACCTACAGAGGGCTGAATTCAAAGAAACCCCCGAAAATCAAAGTGAAAAAATGATGGTTAGTCCATTTTGCCAAAATTTCATTACAGCAACTCAAAATCGTACTCAGTAGTCTGTATGGCGAAAGTGCTTGTCGGGGCATGCACCGAATGAGACGATGGATGGTGTCCTTGGGGGTCTCCTCCCAGATCTGGACCAGGGCATCACTGAGCTCTTGGAGAGCCTGAGGTGCAACCTGGCGGCATCGGATGGACTGAAACATAATGTCCCAGAGGTGTTGTATTGGATTTACTCTCACCACATGAGGCCGGGCATTGTCGTGCACCAGGAGGAACCCAGGACCCACTAAACCAGTTTAGGGTCTGATAATGGGTCCAAGGATTTCATCCCGATACCTAATGGCAGTCAATGTGCCATTGTCTAGCCTGTAGAGGTACATGCGTCCCTTCATGGATATCCCTCCCCAGACCATCACTGACCCACCACCAAACCGGTCATGCTGAATGAGATTACAGGCAGCATAACATTCACCACAGCTTCTCCAGACCCTTTCACATCTGTCACATGTCCTCAGGGTGAACCTGCTCTTATCTGTGAAAAGCACAGGGTGCCTGTGGTGGATCTGCCAATTCTGGTATTCTATGTCAAATGCCAAGTGCCGGGCAGTGAGCACAGGGCCCACTAGAGGATGTTGGGCCCTCAGGCCACCCTCGTGAAGTTTGTTTCTGATTGTTTGGTCAGAGACATTCACACCAGTGGCAAGCCAGAGATCATTTTGTAAGGCTCTGGCAGTGCTCATCCTGATCCTCCTTGCCCAAAGGAGCAGATACCAGTCCTGCTGATGGGTTGAGGACCTTCTATGGCCCTGTCCAGCTCTCCTAGAGTAACTGCCTGTCTCCTGGAATCTCCTCCAAGCCCTTGAGACTGTGTTGGGAGACACAGCAAACCTTCTGTCAATGGCACGTATTGATGTGCCATCCTGGAGAAGTTGGACTACCTGTGCAACCTCTGTAGGGTCCAGGTATTGCCTCATGCTCCCCGTAGTGACACTGACCATAGCCAAATCTAAAACTAGTCAAAAAACAGTCAGAACAGATGAGGAGGGAAAAATGTCAGTGGCCTCCACCTGTTAAACCATACCTGTTTTGGGGTCATCTCATTGTTGCCCCTCTGGTACACATGTTGTTAACTTCATTAACACCAAAGCAGATGAAACTGATTAACAACCTCCTCTGCTACTTAACTGACCAGATCAATATCCCAGAAGTTTCATTGACTTGATTCTATACTCTTATTAAAAAGTTTCCTTTAGTTTTTTGAGCAGTAAATATTAAAAAAAAAACTAAGCACAGCAAAATACCTGTAATAATGGGATTCTGAGAAATCATGGACAATTTCCTGCATTTAACACTTTGTCATGCGTCTCTAAAAAGTTACATGGGTGTTACACCATATTTTAAACTCACCTGCCTCTCTTCTTCAGTCAGCAACTACTCCAGCGAAATGTTTTTCTCAGATATCAAATGAAATTAAACCCATGCTATGCCTGGCAGGTTGGTTGCAATTTGTTAGAAAATTGCTATTGGGTTAATGTAGTAAACATTTTAAAAACTCAATCTTATTACAGATCTTTGATTTGTGGGTTTACGATTCACAGATCACAGGTTTGTAATCAATAATTAAACTGAAATTATTTTGCAGGTTTTGTGATTTATTGTGGAAAACTGCAGATGATGTTGTAGCAGTGTTACTTAAATAGACAAACCCAGCAACCCCAGGAGTACTGTAGCATTGGGCACCTTTGGTGGTTACCATGAGGGCTGCTGGGTGAAAGATAAAAGTGCTAGTTTTCAAGGAGAGCCAAAAGACGCTAGTAGAAACTAAATCAATGGTGTGGTTTTGTTTCAATGATTCACTGTACAATTGGATTACAATTACACCCACTTTACATACAGTTTTCTGGATTTGTGCTGTTGTCTTGTGCCTGCTTGTTTGTAAGATATTGTCTGGGTTGGAAAAAATGTCTTCATCTGGAAGCCCTATTTCTACAAATCTTCACATTCATTGGCATCACAGTAGGACAAAACTTTACATAACTTTCAGTAGAATGTTCACAGGGGATTTAATTTCATAACTACATCATCATCATCTGCCTCTGTAAAACTGGACTGCGTCATGAGTATTTATTGTTTTGTGCACAGTGTGTTGGTGGATTTTTTTTGTAATATTAATCATTTTTGTCATTCACTGTCTCAAATATGTATACAATTATTTATAAGAAGTAAAATTTTGTAAAAACTTACAATTCACTAAAGAAATGCTGAACTACGTACTTTATCAGGGGGTTTTCCAACATCTTTGTCTTGGCAGCAAGCCTCACACTTGTGATTTACTGGCACAGTGATCATTCTATCTTGCGTTTCTCACAACTTTTTTACATCTTATTGAATGCAATAAAAACTCAGAATATATAGTAATCATGGGCCCAAAACATTTTTTCAGATTTTCACATTCATGAGGAATCCTGTGCCCATAACCCCATCAAATCAGAAGGGATAATTGTATTTAATTATTTCTATTCAAGTACTACAAATTGTTATTTGTACTTGGGTCTGGGAATGTCAGGTTGTTCTGCACATCTTTATTAATAAGGTCATGGTTATCTACAATAGGAAGAGGTGAGCAAGGGGGACAAGGAGAAGAAATGTCTTCTCTCAAGCTTGCCATGTTCAATTTGCCTGACCAACAGTAATCTCTGGCTAAGACACTCTGTGGTTGCATTTTGCCAGTTCCGTCTTCCACTGATGATTTAAGCACATACTGTAGGCTATCTTAGTTTTGCATAGTTTTGCAATGGCTTTTTGTTCCAATGGCTTGCTTTGTGTAGCACTTAGTTATATTACTTTTTCTTATCATGACACAACTCTTCATGTCAACTCACTAACTTGTGCAAATTTCAGGTATTACTGCACCTTCTTTTTAATCCATATGTTGTCTGTAAATTCACGTAACATGACATAACAGCATCTTACTATTTTAACTTGATCTAAAAATGGCCAAACATTTCTTTCTGTCTTCAAAAATTACATATATTTTTGTGACTGGTTTTGTTGAGGTCTGATGAGGGAGTCCTTTGGTTCTGGAGCCCCCCTCTTCTCCAACATCAAGGCAGCTATGGGTGCATCTGCAACAATATCCATAAATTGCAAATATTACATAGTTAAGCAACAAAAAATGGTAATTAATGAAGATACAGTAGCTACAAAGGAAATACTAAATACAGTATATAGAACAGGAAACAAAACAGATTAATAGTACTTTCTGAGACTAAATCAATTTGAAAATTTGCAATGAATATCACGATATGCAATAACAATGTTATATCTATAGGCAATACTATTGTACTAATAAAAAGGAAGATGATGGAGACAGGTTCAAAGTGATAAACTTTAAAAGGTCCTTTACTAAGATCATTTCAGAGTACACGTTACAACACCTCATTTTTTTTTTTTCTACTTCCTAACAGCTCCCCAATACCCATAATTCCTTATTACTACGGAATACCCAAAAGTTCAGACTTACAATATATTACATATTCCTCTCCCCTTAAAACTGTAAATGCAGCTAACATATAACAAACAACATCTGCCATTAGAAAAAGGGATATCAACATGAACCAGAAAACTTACTGTTGTCAATGCAATTATATTCTAACAAAGGAGAGAGGATAAACGACCTCTTCATCCTGCTAACATAAGGTATTATTCTATACCTTTTTATCTCCATATATATATATATATATCGATATATACATATACATATGGGTATATATATCATCCATTATCCAACCTGCTATATCCTAACTACAGGGTCAAGGGGGTCTGCTGGAGCCAATCCCAGCCAACACAGGGCGCAAGGCAGGAAACAAACCCCAGGCAGGGTGCCAGCCCACCGCAGGGCACACATACACAAAGCACACACTAGGGACAATTTAGGATCGCCAATGCACCTAACCTGCATGTCTGTGGGAAAAAATCGGAGTACCCAGAGGAAACCCACGCAGACATGGGGAGAACATGCACACTCCAATACAGGCAGTTCCCGGGTTACTTACGAGATACAGTTCCTTGGTCTTGCTGGTGTTCAGGTGTAAGTGGTTTGAGTCGCACCCCTTGTAGACGATTGTCGCGAATTCGCATAAAACCGCTTGCAGGCTGAATGCAGCCGAGGTGGCATGCGTATCCCGCTAATGCCGGTTGCTGTGTATTCGATACATTCCAAGGATTGAATTGAAAGTGCTTCTGCTCCCATCTAGCGGTCTTAGTGGAAACTACAGCCACCTGATTGAAGCGAGGTGTTGGCGTTTCCATGCACGTAGATTTTGGCTGCTTACTTCGCGAAATTCTCCATATCTGAGGTAAATTGCGCTAAAATAAAAATACATATAGGCTTATTGTTTTCTTCTATTGCTGATATTTCAGAATAGACTACATGTGACGAAAATTCCGGAAGTTAGACGCCGTTTTCGCTATGTCGCTTTTTCTCTACATTCGGCAATAATGGCTGCATATGAAAAATATTGTATTTAGGTGCAATATCATAGAAATTCGAATTCCTGTGCATAGATTTCAAATGCTTTGCATTTTGATCTTCGTTTATTTCTAGAATTAATGTAAAAATAACATGCTGAGATATAAATGTGATTTCTGCCGTTTATTTTGAGGCAGAACGAAATGAACACATCAATTTTCTATGGGAAGCGAGCTGGTGGACTTCAAATCAGGATTCCAGCAGTTGAAAGTGATGACAGCTGTCTCAGTGACAGTGAGGAGAACGATGAAGACTACATACCTACACCATTATCACAAGGTGATGTTTCTGAAGATGAACGCAGCAGTAATGAGAGTACTGACAAAGAAAGCAGCAATGATGAAGACTCTGACAGCAATCATGATGCACCTGCTAGCACCAGTGCTACTGGTGCAAGAAGGCGACCAGCTGCTACTGCAAGGAGAACACAGCAAAAGGTAGTGTGGAAGACGGTGCAACAACAGAATTCTGCAAAAGACATTCCAATTTGGCAAGCTGCTCTTCCAGATGCTGATGAAATCAGACTGCCAATTCAGTACTTCTGAGACTTTTTTGATGCTGATCTTTTGGATAGTATTGCACAACAAAGTAATCTGTATTGCACACAATAAAATCCAAATAGTGCCCTCAAATTGGATCGAAATGAATTGGAGCAGTTTATTGGTACTGTAGTGTACATGAGTGTTGTACATTTTCCAAAGTCAAGAATGTACTGGTCCAGTGAATGTCGAGTAGCACAGGTGGCTTATGTGATATCCAGAGACAGATGGGAACAAATTAAAAAATTCATTCATTTCAATGACAACAGCAACATGCCAGCCAACAATGATGGAAATTACGATAAGCTTTTCAAAATCAGGCCAATTATTGATTCACTTCTCCCAAAATTTCAGGGTCTCCCACAAGATCAAATGTTGTCTATTGATGAGCAAATGGTGCCATTCAAAGGTAGATCTAGTCTAAAGTAATATATCCCCAAGAAGCCATACAAATGGGGATACAAAATCTTTGTGCTTTGTGACACAAAAGGACTTGTGCATTCATTTGATATATTTGCAGGGAAAATAGATCCTGTGCCTGGTGAACCTAACATTGGTGCAAGTGGAAACATTGTGCTAAAGCTTGCACAAGTTATTCGTGGTGCTCTCAATCGCTTACTGTATTTTGACAACTGGTTTTCTTCCTTGGACTTGTTTGTTGCCCTTGCAAACAAGGGAATACCAGCCCTTGGGACTGTGCAGCAAAGTCGCCTGCAAGGGTGCAATTTCAGCGTAGACACCGATATGAAGAAGAAGGGAAGAGGGACATTTGAAGAGAAAAAGGTTGTTGTAGTCAATGTAGAAATAAGAGCAGTAAAATGGTAAATGGCCTGTATTTGATATAGTGCCTAACTAGAGTTCAAGAACCCCCCTAGGCGCTTTACAACACAACAGTCATTCACCCATTCACATGCTGGTGATGATAAGCTACTATGTAGCCACAGCTGCCCTGGGGCACGCTGACAGAAGTGAGGCTGCCGAACACTGGCGCCACCAATCCTTCCGACCAACCACCAGCAGGCAAGGTAGGTTAAGTGTCTTGCCCAAGGACACAACAGCTGCATTCTCATGCCGGGAGCCAGGATCAAACCTGCGACCCTCCGATTGCTGGACCACCCGCTCTACCGACTGAGCTACTGCTGCCCAGGGTGAATCTTGCCAGCACTTTTGCCAGTGCACAGCCTGTTTCTAATGTAGAAAGATGGGATAGAAAGTCGAAAAAGAAAGTGTCGATAGAATGTCCAAACATCATCAGCCTGTACAACAAGTTCATGGGTGACGTTGATGCTCTTGATGCACTAATTGCATATTATTGCATCCACATAAGGTCAAAAAAGTACTATCATAGGTTCTTTTTTTATTTTGTTGATATGGCCATTGTAAACAGCTGGTTGTTGTATCGACGTGATTGTGATTCACTGGATTTTCCAAGAAAGAAGCAGAAGGATTTGCTTGCTTTTAGAACATCAGTTGCACAGGCACTCTGCATGCAAGGCAAGGATATGTCAAGGAAGAAGAGGGGGCGGCCTTCATCTGATGTTAAAAGGGATTTTGAAAAGAAGAAACATCGAGGTCCAGCTAAGGCTATTCCAACAATGGAAGTCCGTTCAGATGCTGTGGGTCACTGGCCAGTGGTTGAAAGTGGACAGCAACGCTGCAAACAGCCAAATTGTAAGGGCCAGACTGTAATAAAATGTTCAAAGTGCAATGTTCACCTGTGCCTCAACAAGAACAACAACTGCTTTCGAGAATTCCATGAGTAAGACTGTTCCTCCTCATGTGACTTTTTGTTAATTTCATGACATTCTACTGATTTTTGGAAAATTTTTGTAATTTGGATTGTTGACTGGAGGAACTGATCAATAACAGCATCAATAAAATAATCTACATACCTGAGAGTGGAAAATTTGTTTAATTACTATTATTCCCAATTATGCCTAACGTCGCTAATTTGCATCATACCTAAATTTATATCTAATATATGTGCTACATTCAAATTAACAATCTCCACTTAATTTAGCATCTATTTGACAGCAAAAACACAAATAATTAATTTTTTTATACAATTGAAAATAAATTCAGGCAACAAGGAACAAAGTCCTTGATTAGCTTCCTATACTCCTCCTCCTGCCCACTCCTGATGCAGCCCACAATAGCAGTGTCGTCCGCGAACTTTTGCACGGGGCAGGACTCCGAGTTGTATTGGAAGTCTGATGTATATAGACTGAACAGGATCAGAGAAAGTACAGAGAAAGTACTATTACCTTTTAGGAATACTTCCATTTCTGGGAACACAAAAGAAGGCCTGCTAGCTCTGGCAGTCCAAAATGTGTAAACATCTCTCTTAAGGTTTGACTCGTCTGATGTGATGGCGGGCATTATAGTGACCTGAGGCCATTTAGAATCTGCAACCACTGTGATCAGAAGCATAACACCCTCTACAGGTCCTGCAAAATCTAAATGAACACGCTGCTATGGACAGGTAGGCCTGGACTTGGCATATTTCTGGGGCTTTGACATGATGAACATGAAATTGCCTTTTCCACAATATTACAAACAAGTCCAGGCCACCAAAAGTAACTCTGGGCTAGCTCTTTCATTCAGACTATGCCACAGTGTCCAAGATGTAACTCATCCAGAATGGGTTTCCTCAACCTTTGTGGTATAATTACTCACATGCCCCACATGAGGCATCCTGCTGTCACAGATAGCTCCTTCTTCCGTGAAAGGTAAAGCTGAACATCAGGCAGTGCATTAAGGGTGCTAAAGTCCTGCCCTCTAAGAATGCAGTTCAGTAGTTTGAAAGTGTGTAATCACCCTTGGTTCCTGCTTAATCTGGTGGGTGGTTATAGGTGCATTTTCCACCATCTTAAAGTAAAAAATCTTTTGCCCTTGTTCTCTGGGTTGTTCAGATAAGGGGAGTCTTGACAGACCATCTGCGTTTCCATGTGCCTCAGAATGCCTGTATTTGATCTCATAATTGTGACCCCCAAAGAGCAACGCCAAGCACTGACGTCTGCTTGTTGCCATAGATAGCACACCAGTATGTGAGCCAAAAATAGTTGTGAGAGGTTGGTGGTCTGTTAGCAGGGTAAATTTTTGACAAACAGGTAAATGTGGAATTTATTTATTCCAAAAATGATGCTTAAAGCCTCTTTTTCAATTTGAGGATATTTTGTTTCAGTTTTACTCAATGTTCTTGAGGAAATTGCAATTGGTCGCTCCTCACCTGTTGACATAAATGTGACACAACAGCCCCAACATCATAAGGGGATGCATCGCAAGCTAACAGAATTGGTAAGTATGGGTCAAAATGTGTTAAAACTCTTTTATCAGCCAGCGCAGCCTTGGCTTTGCTAAATGCTGTTTCACACTCCTGTGACCATTTCCAGTGTCTACTCTCAGACAGTAACTCATAGAGTGGTTTTAACAATGTTGCTAGCTGTGGAATGAAACGCCCATAATACTTACGAGACCCAAGAATAATCTCACTTGGCTGACATTGCAGATCCATTGGAGCAGGAGCATCAACTATTGCCTTCTCTTTTGAAGGAGCTGTGTGCAACCCACCAGAATCAATAACATGCCCTAGGTACTCCACAGACATTTTGAAAAAAGTCACATTTGTCCTTGTTAACACGCAGCTCATACCTTTCTAGCCTGCGTAAGGTTATATCAAGATTGGCCATGTGGTCCTTGTCATCTTGGCCTGTGACTAGGATGTCATCCAGGTAACACTGTACCCCTGGTAATCCACTAAGGATCTGGTCCATGGCACTCTGGAATAAATCTGGTGCTGAAGTAATTCCAAAAGGTAAGCGATGATAATGGCAGAGCCCTTTATGTGTTGCTATGGTGAGGTAATTTTATGAGTCCTCATCTACATGCATTTGCAAGTATGCTTGGCTGAGGTCTATTTTACTAAATTTGTTTCCTCCAGCTAATCAAGCAAAAATCTTCAATCACAGGAAGGGGGTATTTCTTAGCTGTGAGTACAGGGTTAACTGTTACCTTAAAGTCCCCACATAATCTTACAGATCCATCAGACTTGACCACCGGAACCAGAGATGTGGTCCACTCAGAATGAGAAACAGGTTCTAAGACTCCTACTTTGACAAGCTGGTCAATGTCCGTCTCCACCTTTGGTCTTAAAGTGTAAGGAACTCTACTTGCCTTCAAAAATCTTGGTTGACAATTTGGCTGCACCCGGAGTGTCACTTTAATCCCTGTCATACTCCCCAGTTCCTCTTGGAAGACAGCTTGGTGCTTTCTCAGGACCAAATTCAACTTGGACTGTTCAACAGACACAGCATTCACCTTGGTCCAATCCAACTGTACTCTTTCAAGCCATGACCTGCTTATCAGAACTGGATAATCACTTTTTACTATATATATATTGGCAAATTGGTTCTTTGCCCATTTAGTTCAACCTTAACATTTGTTTTACCCAACAAGGGCACACTCCCCTCAGTGTATGTCTTTATTATGATCTTAGGGTGTTTCAGTGGGAGGTAATTTAATTTTTCCTTAAACAGCTGCTCCAGTACCCTCCTCCATTTTCACAGGGTGCCGTTCCAGCATGGCAGTAATAGTGCATGCTGCTGAGCCTCTTTTTTTATTCAGTATTTTAATTAGTAGCTCGGCTTCAGAATCAGTCTCACTGTCAGTTTTATTTTCTTCCTGTGCCACATGCAAATTTTTCTTTTTACAAGACCAGGATGACTTTTTATCTTTCCCTGTTTCCCCCTTGTCTGTCTGTGCCTTCCTTTCTCTTTGCTTTACACGCTCCACGTGTTCTTTTGCTCAGCAATTCACTGGATGGCGATCAATCTATTCACATCTGTAACACTGATTGGTGCACCTTATTTGTTTGCTTGGGTCTGCTTGAACTCTGTGTACTCTAGCAACTGCCCCTAACTGCTTTGCTTCTTTAGCAGCCAGCTCCATAGACACTGCTATCTCAATTGCTTTCAATGTGAGGTTGGCCTCAGTGAGTAACCGCTTCTGAATGCCCTCACTTCTTAATCTGCATGCTAGCCTGTCCCAGAAGGCGTCATCCAAATTAGCACCAAATTCACAATGTTCTCGAAGTTTCTTGAGCACCACTACATATTGAGCAATAGACATGCCTTCTTCCTGGTTCCATTTGTGAAACCTAAATCTTTCAGCTTTTAATAATGGCTTAGGTGAAAAATGTGATTCCAGGATCCTTACAATACCAGTAAATGACTTGCCACCAGGTTTTTCTGACTGTACCTAACTTCTCAGTGGACCAAATGTCTTTGTCCCGACAACGCTAAGAAATGTCGGCACTTTCAGGTTATCGTCAATGGCGTTGGCTTTCACAAAAAACTCAAATCGCTCTGTATAAGTGCCCCATTGCTCAATTGAATCATTAAATGGCCAGAAATGCCCCGTTATCATTGTCATTTTATCCCTTGTGCTTATCTTCAGTGAATGGCGAAGGAACTATACCACAGAAATAGAAAAAAAAAAAAGTTGCAGCTTTTCTCTCTTTCCTCGCCGGAAAAAAGAAAAAAAAAAAGTATTTTTACATGTTGCATAGTGTGGACGTGGGTTCAAAGAGAAAAGACAGCAGAAGATAGACACATTTTGTTGAATCAATACATATCTTCATTCTTTGTGAGTCTTGGTGAGTAGCCAGACTCCGCAGGCCTGTTAGCTCAGGACTCAGCACTAGCAGAATCTCTTCTTCCTCTTTTTCTTGCAGACTTTTATAAGTCAGCTATCATGTACACATCATGCCAACATCCTGAGTAGCAGACATATAGCTAAGATAAAGCATCACTTCTAGCTTAAAATTTAAGCAAGCATTTTTGATCATTATTGAGTCATAAGACTCTTCCTTAAAGCGTGCATTTTAAAAGATTACTTCTTCACATATAAAGTTTGCCCAAAATATAGTTATTTGTCATCTTTGTGGTTATGCCTACTTCCCTATATCTTTTGAGACATGCTTGTTCTTGTTTTCTGCGTACTGGCTTATTTTGCACATTCAAGGGTGCAACCAGAATTGAAGTAATGTTACACCCAAGAATTTAGGGAACAGAATAAGAGACAGAAATTATATGTCTTTTAAACTACATCTTTGTTCATAATAATTTCTTTTTTCCACAGTAGCAATAGAGGTGCACTTTTACGTCCGTCGCATCCATGTCGCTAGTGTTATATCTATAGGCAATAATATTATACTAATAAAAAGGGAGATGATGGAGGCAGGTTCAAAGTGATAAACTTTAACAGGTCCTTTTACTAAGATCATTTCAGAGTACACATTACACCACCTTATTATTATTATCTACTTCCTAACAGCTCCCTAATACCCATAATTCCTTATTACTACAGAATTCCCAAAAGTTCAGACTTACAATATGCTACAGTAAGTATTAACTATGTAAGTAGCTTTTACTCTTTCACTGTAAGTGTATTAAAAATCTTCCTTTTTAATAGTGATAATGTGCTGTTATCTTTTTATGTCACTACTACATTTAACAGATGCAGATTTTGTTTCTGTTCGTGCTGCTCACACATCACTTCTCAGTTGTTCACAGTTGAAAACCACCAAAAGAGCACTCTTGTCTTTCTGTGTTTTTTGCTTTCTTATTGATATTCACATTTTATGTTATACATTCAATAAAAAATATTAATGACTTTTCAGAACAATAAAACAGCCAGGTCCACTTATAGTGCTTTCTTGAAGCACACTGCCACTTCTTGACCTGGAAATTCTCAGTCAGAAATAACTTAGAAATACCAGCCTCTTTATGGACATACTGTAAGTGCAGTGAGACTAAAATCTTATACATTTGTTTCAAAATCACAGACAGTAAGGTTTGTTAGCTACTAAAATAGCATGTAATTTTTAAAATTTACTTTTTTTTTAATTTGGAAAAGGGGCCCTTCATTGTGTGGGGGTCTCTATTTGTATGTATACTATTCGTACCTACAAATCCACCTTTCTTTGGCTGTCAGACTTTTACCTCAGTATCATTCAAATACTAACAACTATGATTTTAGCATTTATGCTTTGTTATTTTAAACAGCTTTAGCTTATAAAATCAACTTACTTTCATGTGTTTTCTAATGTTTGAGGAAGTGTTCATGTGTATATACTGTATAACTCTACAGTTTTTGGAAGTCAGAGTCATAATTGTTTTGATTTATCTCTTCACTTTTAGTGATTGATTTTTGTAATCTGTCCTGCTACACTTGTTCAAAAATAGTCTCTAGACTTAAGGCTCTCGTACTTGATTATGCTGACCTCCTTTGTA
This sequence comes from Polypterus senegalus, assembly GCF_016835505.1. Classification (NCBI taxonomy): domain Eukaryota; kingdom Metazoa; phylum Chordata; class Cladistia; order Polypteriformes; family Polypteridae; genus Polypterus; species Polypterus senegalus. The sequence goes on along the minus strand of NC_053154.1, from coordinate 339,116,885 downwards.
AGTTGCTTTGGATAAAAGCATCTGCTGAGCAAATAAATGTATATGAAAACAAATTTACTGCACTGCATTTAAGGTGGAAGCTTTTACAGCACATACCCAGTTCTTGATCAGTACATTGAGCGGTTGTACTGCAATATCATGAGATTCAACCTTACACAGCTGGAATGACCTGCATAGTTGTTACATCTTTAACTAAAACACTTCCTACAACCCCCAAAATATTTCACTGCAGTGTTATTTTAATTGTCCATTGTAAACTTTGCATTTTATTGTACTTTACAATGACTTGCTTTAAAAAAATAAATAAGCTGAATCATTAAAAGTAATATTGTAATGAAGTATGCCAACAAACGTCTCCTTTGGCCAGTGGATATTTTAGTGTGCAGTCAAAGCAGACTTTATCCCAGTATATGCCAGTCAGAGTGGTCTCCTAAGTTATGGCACTGCCAAAGATAAGGGAAGTATGGCAACAAAACTAGCACTTACTAACAGCACTTTCCTCTAGGTTCAACTTCTCTCATACCTGTTATTGCTCTGGAAAGGATGGAGGGACAGTTATGCTCGTCTCAAAGACCTAGAGATTCATTCTCCTGGGTACTGAATGCAACTACACTACACTACAATGAAATCACAGTCCCCTACCCTATTAACATTAATGTAGTGATTCTTTATTGAGTCTGCTAACGGACTTCCCTGACGTCCTGGATGTGCTTGTCTTCTCAATCCCAATAATAGCAGCCCACTTCAAATTCTTGGGGACATGAAAATTCTTCTAGGCAGTCTTCTTGCAACAGCCTTCCTCTCTTCTTTCCTTTTTCAACCTGGTAGCTCCACATCCCACCAATTTGTAAAACTTGTAAACTTATGACAGAACTACACAACTACACATGCAACTGTCACTCCACCACACACATCTGACTACTTCTTCACTCAGTTCTCATTACTTCCCTCTTGTTCCACTGCTATTCCAGCCACCGTGAGCTTCTGCTATCATCTGCACTCTGTCCCTCCCAACCATTTTTCTTCCCAGTTTCCTTTAGAACAATCTACATGAGAACAGGCCATTCATCCCAACAAAGCTTGCCAGTCCTATGTGCTTAATTCTTCTAAAAAAACATCAAGTCTAGTTATGAAAGTCCTACTGGTAGCTTATTCCATGTGTGTATGGTTCTTTGTGTAAAGAAAAATGTCCTAATGTTTGCACAAAATTTACGCTTAAGTTTCGAAACGTGTCCCTGTGTTCTCAATGAACTCATTTTAAATTAACTGTCTCAATCCACTGTACTAATTCCCTTCATATTTTTAAACACTTCAATCATGTCTACTCTTAATATTCTGTGGCTTAAACTGAGAAGGCTCAGCTCTTTTTTTTCCTCTGCTGTACGTCGTCCTGATCACATCTCCGTACTTCATAACAATGCAGCAGTTGACACCCTGTGCCCAACTCTGCCCTCATGTTATGATGCAGTCTCTCCTCTCTTCCAAACCTACATGCAAAAGACCCTCCTGCCCATGGATAACTGAAGCTCTATGCTGTCTACAGACTGACCTTAGGAGAACTGAAAAAATGAATTGAAAGACCTATTCTGACAGGGATAAGTACTGTTTTCTTCTATATTAAATCTATTCTACTACTACCAATACTAAAGTAAGTTTCTTTCAGAACAGTATTAGCAACATTACTGACACTCTTAGCTTGCCATCACCTCTTCCCTCAACCTTCCCGACTCCTAATGTGTAGCTCCAAGCTTATGGAACAAGCTGCCCACCTCAATCCGAATTACTGACATTCACAATGTGTTTAAGTAATATTTGGAGACTCTTTTGTTTTGTGAATATCTGTCTAATTGATAATGGCTTTAATAGGTTATTGTAGCTAAGGACTACAAGAACTTAACTAGTTGTGTGTTCTGTTTGATTTAGAGCTCTTCACTTGTGATGATCAATGTAATAACCTGTTCTTGTAACACTTGTTCCAAAACAGACAGCTGACTGACATTTAATCAATTATGTTGACCTCTTTTGTAAGTGGATAAAAGCATCTGCTAAGTAAATGAATGTAAAATGAAAAAGTAATATTGATCCTGAATACACAAATCCCTTTTCAAAACACCAAAGGTTGGATTCCAAGACCTAGAAACTAAAGATCTCTTGAGGATTAGTAGGTCCTATCTTATCCTGTCCTATCCTGGCTGTGCTAACTTTGTGCCCCAGAAGCTTTGCTTATCCCTACAGCAGGTGAAACTTTGCAATATTTTATTCTTAGCATGGTGGCCTGAATGGCTGAAAACACATTCCTCTGATGGGTGAGGACTTTTTCAAATTTAGGAGTGTGCACCTCCAAGTCCATCAAGGTAGACCACGAAGTGGCTGGTTGAACTTCAAACTGAAACCACACCATGAAGCTTTTCAAGCTGGTGGGAGCATTGCATAATTCATGCCTGATGGAAAGGGCAGCCTTCACAACAACCACAGGATCTACGGCCACTTGCCTGTAGCTAATGTGTAGGTGTAAGTAGAACAAGATTTAGCTGCTTGCGTGGTCTAGCATCTCAGTCCATGGCAAAAGGGTAATAGTCTAGCTTTATAAGCAATGTTCAGCCATGTGTAGCCCATACAGAGTTATAAATTTCCATCCTTTTCCCTGACAAGGGCTGCTGAAACTGTTTATGGTGATCAGAACTGTTCAGTCACATCTGCTGCTGCCATCTCTAAGATCTTCTCTTCAGCTTTTATTTGATGGTAAGTGGTCCAGGCACATACAAATGGGGATGGCACCAACCACTTACTGTAGATGCTGTCGGAGAAAACAAATGACAAATTTAAGGTTTGGGGTGGCTGCCAGAGGTGGGTAGAGTAGACAAAAATTGTACTCAAGTAAGAGTAGCATTACTTCAAAATAATATTACTCAAGTAGAAGTAAAAAGTAGTCATCCAAAAAATTACTCAAGAGTAAAAAAGTATTTGGTGAAAAGACTACTCAAGTACTGAGTAACTGTTTGATCATAATTAATGTTTTATTTTATAGAAATGTTGTAATAAGACAGACAAAAATATAAAATAATGTGCAAATTCTGCTATTTCCAAATAATAAAATAAAACATGAGTAAAAATAAATAACATCTTTACAAAATAAAAATGGACAAATAACATCAAGTTCCAAATCTCAGTTTTTCACAACAAAGCTTTTGAAGCCATTACCTAAAGTAGGTAACATGTATGTCTGAACAGTGCAAACTGCTTACAGTGACAAGATATACTGTACACTGACAGTATAATACTGCATATGCACTTGCCCTCCAAATAGCACAGCGGAGAGAAAATAACATTAGAACAAGGCAGTTTGTGTACGTACAAGAAGTCTCACTTTACCTTGACTGTCTGTGTCTGTGCATGTTTGGTTAAAACGTGCTTGTTCTTCACTCAGTGAAGTGATAGTTAAGCTTCAGCAGAAGTTGGCTGTCATTTTTCATGTACAGTGGAATCTTGGATTGCAAGTAACTTGGTTTGCAAGTGTTTTGGAAGATGAGCTAAAATTTTTAATAAATTTTGACTTGACAAACGAGCGAGGTATTACAATACGCGTAGTCTGTATAAGCTTTGTCTGCCGAGCATTATGTGATCACAACTGAGCTGATGGTTTATCTCTTTCTCGCTGCGGGATTGTGGGCAATTGTCAGTCAGCGTGCCTCACTCATATAGTCAACATCCGTACGAGCGTATACTGTTTACTACAGCATTTTGACCGTGTGTGTGCTGTGACGTGTGAGTCCCCGTCTTGCACCCCAAAACACGAAGCTGAGTTTTAATACTTTAGCGACACCATCTTTATTCAGCTTGAAACGGGAACAGCGTGGTTATTTATTGCAGTGGGATCTGCCACTCTCCTATACACAGACACAACAGGCAGGCAGTGTCTATGCTGCCATAGTTTGTGTGTGGTCATGTGACTGCATGGCTACATCTGATTTGTGAAATGGAGCCATGTGATTATTGTTGCTACGTCTGATTAGTGAAATGGTGTCTTGTGATTATTATTGCTACGTCTGATTGTGAAACAGTCATGCAGTAGATCCACTGGTGGCTTCTCTCTGGCAAAAATATAGTGTAATGTGTAAATGGAAAAAAGTAACGAGTCGAGTGTTGCCCAATGTAGCGGAGTAAGAGTAGCGTTTCTTCTTCACAAATGTACTCAAGTAAAAAGTATGGTGCAGTAAAACTACTCTTGGAAGTTACTCAAGTAAATGTAACAGAGTAAATGTAACTCGTTACTACCCACCTCTGGTGGCCACCCCTTATAATATCAGGTCTGCAGAGTAAACAATTGAGACTGATACTGGTCTTTTTTAAGAGACACAGACAAATGAAAAAACAATCATTAGGTTCTTTTATAGTGGAGTGGAAGGAAGTTGATCTGGAGGACAGGAACTGGAAGGGTCGTCATCAGAAGGGACAGAAATGATGGGTTTGGCAGGAACTGGAAATGAGGTCATCAGGGGAGAGTCAGAAGTGACGTTATTGGCAGGAACTGGAAGTGAAGTCATCAGGGAAGACCCAGAAGTGACATCATCTGTAGGGGACAGAAGTGAGGTGGCTGGAAAAAGGCCGGAAGTAGGAAGTGGATCGTTATTCTGTCCTTGGCCTTTAGGAAGAGGGAGAAAAGGTATTAGTGCTTATTTCCAACCCTTTGTCTCTTGTAATTTTGCTCCCTGATGGACCCTTTGGCTTCCTCATAGGCACACATGTTTGACAATCTAAAGGTTTATGCAAGGGGAAGTTTGCTGGTGTATATTAATTGGCCAGCTGCACTACACTGCCACAGATCCATAACAGCTGCTCTGGCTGCCTCAGGCTGTGTGGTTGAACATGTTGATAATTGAATCTTTTTCTCTCTTAGGTGACTGCTGTTACAAAAGAGTCTCTTTGCCTTTGTTGCAGAACTCAGGGAGTCTTTGGTGTTCAAAAATGAGGAATCTGAAGCATGACAGGATATCAATAACAGGTGTTTTTTTTTCTAGATCCAGCGGAGTGGTGGCTCTGAGGCTAGGGATCTGCACCAGCAATTGGAAAGTTGCCAGTTCGACTCCTGAAGTGACTCTACTCCCCTGGGCCCTTGAGCAAGGCCCTTATCCTGCAATTACTTTGCCCTGAGTATGATATTATTCTGCATCCAGCCCTACAAGCAGGTCCTCCAACTAACAGGAAAAACTTGGAGGCTGGTGGCAGGATTGGCACTTCAGCCACCATTAAAAACCACACACTGTTCCAGTGTGGTGCTGAGGTGTCTCCTGCTGAACTCGGGCCCAAATCTAGGTGGTTTGTTGTGTGGTGGGTACAGCAACGAGCTATCAGTGCATGCTCCCATCCTCTCTCTCTCTCTCTTTAGATCCAGCAGGCTCTCATGAAATTCAGCACTACCCCCTGCACTGCTAGGAAGTCTGCCTCTATAATGCTTGGTTTTATACATGGTGGTGTGGCCAATGTCTCCTTTACTGGATCACTGTGTGTGTCTTCTTTGTCCGTTGCCCAAAAAAGGTGGCTGTGCTCACCAAATATGCCTAGAATGGCCACCACCAACCTAGCCCTCTGCAAGTATCTCTCTGAAGCTCCTGATGCGCATGCTGCCAGATCTTCAGTAGAGTCTAGGCTCAAAGAAATTCCTGCAGGGCCAGCCTTCCCTGCAGATCTTGGAATTCAAGGAATCCCGTGCAGGTTAGAAATAGGATGTTAGCCAATAAATGTCCTCAATTTCTTGTGGCCATTCTGTTGTCTGGTGGACAGGGCATGCTGATTATGCTCCTGTACTTGCTTGCTTCTATACAGAATTTCAGCACTTCTGTTTCAAGCCATCCTTTTTAATTATACCAGGCCAGGCTGTAAGCTGAAGTTGGGAGAGATAGGTCTCTGAGAGATGTTGGCTGCTGTGTCTGGGGAATACACATGATGGGATAGTAGATTTCCTGTCTTTTTCCTTCTTAATTATGCACTACATTGGTATTCATACAGTATATGCCGGAAAATGCAGAATTTTTTTGCAGAACCCTCTGATAAGCTCTATAAGGTAGTAATTACTAACTGATCCTGAGTCCCAACAATTTTGTGCTACCTACCATATTGTTTTGTGCATGCATGTAACAATAATAACCATGGGATTATAAATATCATTTCCATCACCTCAGATTACATTGCATCATAGATGAAAAAAAATGTATTGCCCACATCCAGCCATTGTCAGCAATGAAGAATACTAAAATTGCTTATAACACAAAAATTGCTCAGACCATGATAACTATATTTTGCCTTTGCTCATATAGTATAGAGAATGATGAACAGTCCCAGCACTAATTAAAAACTTTCAGTTATTCTTCTGTGTCAGTTACTAAAAAAATCCTTGTGTTGTTTTTACTTCTTCTGTTAACGGATGATTAATGTCATAGCCTTAATTCAGTTTAATGAATTTGACTTTATTTTTCACCACCATTTCCAATTTAAAGATTAAGAAATGCTAAGCAGAACCATTTAAAAATCATAACACTCCATGGTGCCTGACCTATGTTACATTTCACTCAAACAATATATGTTTTCTGACTTATATGCTCTCTCCAGGAATTTTGCAGCCCAGGGAGTTTTAATAATTTAACCATAAAACCGGTAATGCAATTGTAAGAGAAAATGTTAATGGAAGGATTGCTTGGAAGAAATTGTAAACAATCATTGGGCCCCATGATGTTGAACCATCATGGTACTATGGTTTAAGCAATTTGTGTGTTTGTTTGTGGTCTATATGCAGTGGATCTGACTATTAAACTTTCAAATTGCACAAAGGATTTTACTAGGTTTATTTTTTTCTGTTTTCCTCTCAAATATTTTTTCACTCCTCAAATGACAGGGATTTTTATTTTTACATTTGATTAAATGCTCTTTTAATTCATAGTGAAATTATTTACATATTTATTTATTTAGCAGAATGAATAACATTCATGAGTGTGGAAATGGAAAGGAGATAAGTTAAATGAGGTTCACTTCCCGGGTCATCTCAACGTGGAGTTTGCATGTTCTCTCCGTGTCTGCGTGGGTTTCCTCCAGATACTCCAGTTTCCTCCCACAGTCCAAACACATGCAGGTTAGGTGCATTAGTGATTCTAATTTGTCCCTAGTGTGTGCTTGTGTGTTCTGGTGCACTGCCCTGGGGTTTGTTTCCTGCCTTGCGCCCTCTGTTTGCTGGGTTTGGCTCCAGCAGACCCCCATGACACTCTAGTTAGGATATAGCGGGTTGGATAATGGATGGATGGATAAGTTAAATGATTAATGAATTTAAAGATCCAGATTTTAAAATAAGGAGTAAAGACATTTGCTGTTAAAGAGAATTATCATAGCCATCTTTCCCAGGAACCTGAAATGAGCAAGAGATCCTGGCACTCGCACCCTTATAAAATTCTTCAGGTAGGAGCTACTCATCTGCAGTTTATAGGCAAAAATGTCACATACCAGAATACTTGCTAGGCAAGCCCCTCCTGCACTCACCACCGAATGCAAGTGATTACACACAGCACTAAATCACTTGGGTCCTGTGTGGCTTTTACCTTCTTTGCAATTTAGACATGTTCCTGAACTATTATTAAAGACATACTTTAAAATATTAAATTAAATAAGCTGTTCTAAAGTTACTAACAATATTATTGTTAAAAAAGCTTTTCCTATTGAAAAGTGTGGCAGCATCTGCCTCTTCTGGAAATCGCTGCTGTGATATTGTTCCCACCTATTAAGCTCCAATGATGTTGTAGCCACCGGACTGTGAGGCAAGTTGAAGCATGGGTAAAAAATGTGCTGAAAGAAATCTCTCAGTCCAAAAGTTCATTTTAAAAATATTTAGTGAAAATTCAAAGCAAATAATCCACACAAGAATAAAGAAAATGGTTGTTACACACGTAGAATAAAATGCAAAAAAAGAAAAATGTATATTCTCAAAAGGCATAGTTTAAAACCATGTGCTCTTTACACCTTACACATGGCAAGGCTGATCACTAACTGAGAATGTTTAAGTCAGAGAAGTTAGAAATAGCTAGAATATACCAATTCAATTCAACTTGTGGGGGTTATAGGAACCTCCCATAGATTAGTAAAACATTTATGTATCTTCTGTATCGAGGAAATGGCTCTTACACAGGTAATTTCATAATATGTGTATAAAGTATGCAGAAAAAAAAAACATTTAAGTGCATATAAAGAAATAAAGAATCCATTATTGCTAAAGGAAGTAAAGAAAAAATAAGAAAAGGATATATCTGAAAGATTTCTTATGTCTCCAGCCAGACACTCACTGTGGGCTGAATTTCCCTGACTCAGCAGCACATAAATGTGACGTCTGCCTATAGATGCAGTCTATCTTACAGAGCACCTGTAAGGTTGAGCAATACAATGAGAGGCATCATCTATAAACTCTTATTAAACATATTTGAGAAGTCACTTGAGAGAGAAGAAGCAATGGAAGACTAAAAAGTTGCAAATGTGAATTGAATCTTCAAAAAGGGAGACAAAATGGATCCTGGTAACTACAGACCAATAAACGTAACTTTTGTGTCAAGCTAAATTATAATAAATTAATTAGAAAACTAACCATGTGAGAATAATTAACAGCCTGCATGGGTTTATGAGAGGAAGATCTTGCCAAACCAATCTTTTTGACTTTTTTGAACAGGCAACTGCAAAAGTTGACAAAAGCAACACATATGGCATCATTTACTAAAAGTTTCAAAACACCTTTAATACAGTCCCAAACCAAGGATTAATTCTAAAACTAGAAGCTGTAGGCATCAGAGGTTACCTACAAAATTAGAGATCAAGTTGGTTAATGGGCAAAGGACAAAGAGTACAGATAAGAGCATAATACTTAAAGAAGTGTAAGGTCATCAATGGATTCTCTCGGGGGTCTGTCCTGGAATTGTTACCTTTTCTGATTTACAATAATGACACAGATTTTGGTAAAATTAGTAAACTTGTGAAATCTGCAGATGGTACTAAAATTGAAGCGCAGGTGTACACTGACAAGGCACCAAAATAATTCAGAAAGACTTGGACAGTCTTCACAAGTGAGCAAATGCTAGAAAAATTGAGTTTATGTATGCTCAAGTTCTAGAGTTACTGTTTTGGGACTGATACTACATCCACACTACATTTTATCTTTACTAAAAAGAAAATTATTTCAGTCTACACCCGGGTTTTTAATAACATTTACAAAACTATCTCTGCCCAATTGAAATCGCCAAAAATACATGACGTAGATGTGTGCCTACACTGGGCAAGCATGCATTTGGAGCAAACTCCATGAAGGAATGATGCAGTGAAAACTTTAGAACCCCATGAAAAATCAGATTCCCCAGTTACTCTATGTGCTTTCAAAAATACTAGTGCTTTCATGGCATAGAAAAAGAAATTCTTTAAGGAGCCTCAACGAATTGACAACCATATCTCGTTGATGCACTGATCATAGGTGTAAAACTAACATAATAGAAAAAACAAAAACTAAATAAATAGGTAAGAGTGTGTTTATAAACTCAGTTTACTGTGAAGTGCTTGTGTGTCTCTGTCCTGTATTCTTGTAAGTGTGAGAGACAGCTGGCAGCCCGGCCTGGCCAGGATGCCTCTGTAATGGAAGGATGGGGGAAGTCAATGACTTTTTGACTCTGCCTCCCCCAAAACGCTAGATGGCAGCTCCCCTGGAGTGCAGCGGTGCCCCGGATACCCACAGGGAATCCTGGACTTGGAGTTCGATTTCTTAGCTGTGGGTGCCACCAGGGGGTGTTGTGAAAGGACCTGGGGAGTCATGCTTCCCTCATAGCCTGGAAGTGCTAGGAAGTCACGAGTACAGAAGCCCCAAAGTACTTCCGGGCTGAACTTGGGTTCTCCATCTGACCCGGAAGTGCTGGCAAATTACATGGGAAGAAGAACAGAGGCACTTCTGGGTCAAAGACTTTTTAAAGGACTGTTAGAAACCCAGCAAGTGATCCTGAGTCGGGAGGATGTGGACAACACTTCCTGGGAGGTGTGGAGTTGAAAAGAGAAGAATAGTGTGTATTGTGATTGATTTACTTGCCTGTGTATTGTGGCTGTGGTGCTTGAAGGGCACTGTTAAAAAAGAAAATAATTAAAATATCTTCTTGGTGCTTTTCCCTGGTGTCCTGCGTGTCTGTCTGTTGGGTGTATAAGGGCAACAGTGCCACCTTGCATTCACACAAGCTTGGGTGCATTCTACACTTCATTAAATGCCTTGTTAATACATTTTGTGGCAGAAAGCATTTCTCCTTACTTAATGGCAACAGGACTCACTGCAAAACTGTAGCGACTGGTAAACTGTTTGCATTTGGTGCACGTATGCAGCATTCACATTGTATACAATGAAAGTTATATGCTTACACTTAAGAAGCTCAAAAAGTGCCATGAGAAGCAGCTTTTCCATGCCCGCTATGCCAGAGTATGTTTTTCTTCTGTGAAGGGTGACCAATCAGGGAATGAGGTGTTATAATGATCCTTTCTGAGAAGGACCATCTAATAAGCACAAACCAACCAGAGCAGGATATACAAAAGTCTTAGTTTTTACTCATCTACACTGAAATGTTGTCATATTCAGAAGTCTATGAATCTTTTTAAAAGTATTCATTTTCATTGGTTAAAAATTCAAGGGTAATGTAGACGAAAGGCAAAAAAGAAGACAAATGTCTGCATCTTTAAATGAAAATGCAGACAGTGCTGGACAGTCTTAGTTCACTTACTAATGATAGGAAAAAGATGTAAGTATGGCTGGGCCTTTCTGCCCTAGCAGTGGGCATTCTTTCTCTCTGCCTTGGCTGCATTTTGAATTGGAGTCTCGTTGCTGAATCACAGGTTACATCAATGAAATGTTCTTTTGCTGCAGTGCTCAAGTTAGCAGCTGGTGTTGCACATAAAGGGACTGCTGATCAAGTTATATTTTACAGGAACCCCAATTGAGAAATACCAGTCCCAGTCCAAAAACCAGAAATCAAAATCCTTAAAACCATAGAAGGAGTCACAAAAAACAATAAATACAAAAAAGCAAATAATCAAAAATGAGAACTCACCAAACCACCAAGCACATTTACAGTGAACATTGTTTGACTGTATTTCCCATAAGGCTAGCAGTCCCTAAATGGTGATGGACAGGTGGCCATCTCTTTGGGGCCCATCCACAAAATGCAAGGAACATCAGAGAACATATTCTCACAAATAAAAAAGTTTTAAAAACTAAACTGAATAAAGTTAACAGATTACATAATTAGATAAATAATAATTGAGCAAAACAATATTATAAAAAATAATGTAAAACAGTGGTCAATAAAGAAAAGAACACAACGATGACAAAAGGAACCACTTTAAATAGGAGCCAGGGTAGGAATCCTGGCTTGGCCATAATACCTGACAGTTGTGGAAGAAAATAAGAAATAAATTTTTAATTTAACAAAAAAGGTCTTTAATAGCATTAATGCTGACCTAGAATTTAATTAATGTTTTTAATACCAGTTAAAGCAGTCTCCAGTTTTTATAGCTAGGAAGTCTCCAACCTGGCCCTCCCACTATTCCCATACATCTTAGTTTATACCAATAAGAGTTAGGTCATGTCAGGTCACCTTTAGTTAGCAAACATTTTTCAGCTTTATTGCTTAAAGAGGTCAATAATTATTTTATCAGTACCTGCATGTCCTTGAAATTCCAAAACACTCTGTACCTATAAAGATACAGATTTAATTACAACTTAAAGAAAATAACTAGTATGAATCTATGTAATATACATGAAACCCAGTTCATTACTTATTATTAACCAAGAACATATAATTTTCCTAGTGATAGGATTGAACAGAGCAGAATAAAAACCCTGAATAAACATATACAAATTGAGTATATACAGTATTCCTCCACACGCCTAATGGATAACTTATGGTGATGATAGTGCAATCGTAATCTTAACATGCAGCTGCATACATCATAAACCTATAAAATAAATTATGGTCCCTAAAGTATAACTAGCTTAAAATAATCACAACATTCAATAAAATTAAAGTATAATAATTAACATTAAATATTTAACCTATATTTCCTGTTTATTGTATCCTTGCCAATGTACCCAAAAAAAAACACATCACCATACAATCATTGTATGATATTAGAATTTTTTCCAAGCTTGAATGAACATGGAGAACTTTTCAGTATGTCAGAAGCGAATTTGAAGAGCATAATCAATCAAGTTATACATGGTGGTGAACAAAAGAGGACAATAGTTAAGGAGTTAGCACAACTGTGAACGTAGTCCTCTTGCCACATGTCCTGTTTAATTTTTTGTCATATATTTGATCATATGTTACACTAGTTTGAGGATTATTATTGTTGGAAGATGTTGTTATTAGATCATTTATGTTGTAGCCTATAATTTTTTGCCCTCCAAAATTTCTCAAATTCACAACATATCTGTCACAAACTTCACCATGATTAATAAAAACATATGCTCTGCCTTGATGGCACATTCCATTGACAAACCTCCATAAGTCAGTCTCCACTCTCCCAGTTTAGGAACCACAGACCTATCTTAACCTTTACTAGGTAAATTATGCAAGGTTAGAGGCCCGCCCCCACCCCACCCAATATTAACACTCTTATCTATGAAACAACAATGTAACAAGACTAGATGTGGCCAGAGGACAATAGCATTCAGAAGGTATGAGACTTGAATGATTTACTTACTAAATACATCTCACAAATGCTCCAAGACACATCATCAGGGATATATCCTGGAGCCCTTGAGCGTTTCAGGTCTTTCAACGTCAGACACCCTTTATCCAGGTGACCCAGCCAGGAGGCACTCAATCTCCAGCTTGCATTCAGCAGCAGTCAACCACTGGGTCTCCCTCTTAAGCCAGTGCCAACTAGAGGCTTTTCCTGAAGCATCAGTGATTTTCCTGAAGGCCGCTTTGTCAGAACAACCATGGCCAACTGGGTCATATATGTAGAGTGACTTGCCAGCAAATCCAACGGCCCACCTCTATTGGCTCACAGAGTGTGTTCCAACCCTGTCTCACACACTGTTGTACAAGCTTCTGGTACTCATTAAACTTTCTCTTGTGCCTCCTCTATGTGCTCCTCCCAGGGTACGGCGAGTTCTGACATTATCACCTTTATGGTGGAGTTTGAGGAGTTGACGATGCCTAGACACAAGGTTGTAATGGATTTGTTGAAGGAAACCTTAGCTACTTGCCCAAATCTACTCTTAATTTCCAGTTTGCAGCTTAGGTGAGGGGGCCTGCTGTAGGTCTTGGCTGTGGCATGAGCGTTTCTCAAGTGGCTTTGGGCAGCTGCTGAGAATATGCTGAAAGGATCTTCTTCCAGAACACATGATATTATTTTGGTATTTCCCCAAATATAGAGGTTTACCAGACTTGGTAGACTATCAGATACAGACATGATCAGAAAGTGGATGCAGTGGTAGTCTGCCCGCAGAATTTATTCACATGTACCCTTGCACTGCAATGCAGATTGCCATGTTGTTCAAGCTCCCTGCTGCCTCATGCCTACCATCCTGATGTCTTGGTCCCCCCCCCTCCCCCCTCCACCACCCACATGCTTGTACCTAATCCTGAATCTGAATTGTATCTTTCCTTGCCCTGATCTTTTTCAGTTTGTATCCTTGGAAAGTAGCCCGACAGGCTTGACATGTAACAATATTCCCCACTAACTAAATCTTCCTAAGATGAGACTCTGCCACTTCTAATGCCTTTTGCTGTTTCTCCACTTCCTGCCCATTCTGACCTCAATGCAAGATGAGGACACCTTTGAGTCTCTCAAGTCTCTGTGCTGGAGTGACTCTCTTGTCCATAACACCATAAACTCTTGTCAGGTCACTGAAAGGGAGCAGGAAGAAGTTACAGCGTTTTGCTGCTAAGACATTGTGGGAGTCCCGGCCACCTCTGAAAACAGCTGTTGATCCTCCGTTCTAGAGACACAGCTATCAACATTGAGACCTCATATTACCAGCAGGGGCCACAGTATCCTGGGCTGGATGGCATATTGGAAAAATCCAAGTCTTGAATCATCCTGGTATCTTTGTGAGCTAGCCTTCAATGTATTTAATGGACTTCTTGATGGAAGCAGAGTCCTTAAGGCTGCAGTCAAAAATCTTGCTACACTAGCTGCTCTGTGATAAATGGAATAGTGGCACCAGATAATGAGAAGTGGAACTTCTCTACTACTTTCCCCCTATTCAACACCAAGGTTCTGTATTTATTGGATTTGAAACTCATTCTTATCCATGAGATGAGCTTCTCTAGACCTTAAAGAATCCATTTGGTGCCAGGCACTGATGTTACCATGATTGTGAAATCGTCCATGAAGGCTCTTATCACACACCAGGATTCTTCTTGGGACCTCTGCATTCCACTTCTTCTGATCTTATAATCATCTATATGGCAAGGACAAAAAGAGAGAAAGTGCAGTCCATCACAATGCCCTTTTCCAGCTGATCCCAGCTCAGTGTTATGGACCCAAAAGTGACTCTTAGCCTAAAATATTGTATTAATCCATGAAAAGGATTAAAATGTAACTGGAAGCATGCAGTCTGTGCAACAAAATCTGGACAAAACTGCATGGTTGGGAACTGTATGCATCAATAAAAATCCAACCACAGAACCACCAAGTCTCCTTTTCCTTCAATGGCTTCTTGCATTAGCTGTATGACAACACCAGCATGTTCCAAGTAGATGAGCATTCTAGGATACACCCATCTTCTTTATCAATTTGTTTCGAAGGATAAACTCCATAAAATGTTCTTTGTGTCTCCCTTCTTGGGAATCCAAACACCCTTTACACATCTCCAATCGTTTGAGGCTCTCTTTCTCTTTGTCAGATTAGTCTCTGAAATTTTCAGAGCAGTCAGAGGAGTTCTGGACACTGTTGGTACATGCCACACTGTCCATGACCTATGGTACACCTCTGTATAATGGAACCTCCTTCATCCTTGGCTTACTCAAGTTAAAGTTATGTTTACCTTTAATGAGAGCCTTGTGAGGCTCAATCAATTGATGTCTTGGTGGAATACTCCAGGTGCTATTACAGAAGCAATTTACCTCCTCTTCTAAACATAACAGGCGACCTCTGCACTTACCTCCAAACAGACAGCTCTTTGACAAAGCCAAATGCCCCTCTGCTCTACTCAAGGTCACAAGCCTCTTACGCCACATATTCCTTAACTCAGAAAGTGGATGTTTTTGTTCCTTTTGGATTCTTGTGCTGCCATCTTAGCATCCACAGTTCACGATGCAGTGGTTTAATTTGGGTGGCTGCATGGTTTTTGCTTAGGAGACTCCAAAGTTCTGCTCCTCTACATAGTCACACAACTGTAGATATTACAGTTTTTCAAATTACTTGTTAAGTTGCTTATGTTTTCAAATATTTTCAAATAATATTCAATATTTATACACACACAGACAGTTTCAGGTACATAGCTTTTCATTTTATTTTGTAGTACATTATAGGAATGAATGATTTAGTTAGACCTGCTTTTGAATTTCATAGTTTAAAATGACCAACAAAACTGTGCAAGTGTCTTCCCACATGCGCCAGTGCCTTTTTTGTACAAATAAGCTTACTCAGTTGTTACACTTCCCATTTATTCCAAAATACTCCACAATTCCCCAAAACCTATGCTTGTTTATCCTAAAACAAAATTTCAGCTCCATATTAAAACCTTCTGGTTCACCAAGTGCGCAAGTTACAGTGCATGAGCAGCTGGTAGAATTTCTAAGATAATCATCTAGGGGCCTCATATATAACGCCATGCGTAGAATTCGTACTATAACATGGCGTAAGCACAAAAGCCAAAATGTGCTTACACACAGAAAAATCCAGATGCAGGAATCTGTGCGTACTCCAACTTCCACGTTCTTCTGCTACATAAATCCCGATCAGCGTGAAAAGTAACGCTCGTGCACGCTCTTTATGTAATGCCCCAACTCCTCCCAGAATTACGTCTCTTTGAATATGCAAATCAATATAAATCGCCCTTAAGCTCAGCCTTCTGTGAAAACACAATGGGAAAAGGAAGAGGGAAAATGGAAGAATTTCAGCAAATACCAAGTGGAGGCAAAGTCACCATGAAAAGGCAAGACATAGCCCACCGTCTGAGTGTCATATGAAAGCTTATTAGGGTACAGAGAAAAAAAAGGCACACAGTGGGGAAAAAGCACGAAATGTCAACTTCAATCTCAAAATTTCCACTTTAATCATGTAGTTTATTTTGTCATTAAAATAGAACATCATAAATTTCATCTTAAATTTGTTTAATTAACCAGTTTCTCAAATCACATCGTAATTAAGGTAGCACATTAAATGCTTTGTCTTGTACGTGATCTTCTATGTGCTCTGTGTGTGTGAATCACTACATGCTTCTTAAACCGGCTCTCTTCCTCCGACAGGACACAGAATCCATTACATTCGTGATATTATGGCTCTCTGAATAACTAAAATACTGAGATGTATATGTGATATCATTTTCATGATGATAGTTAAAGCACGTTATTAAAAATGGGTTGTGCGCAACCTTCAATTAAATTATTTATTGCAGCAGTACTCATGGGCGGCTCTATGTCCAATAGAGAAAGTCCAATGTCAATATGTTATCTTATGCATGGTGGATCGCCACACATTCAGCTCTGTAATAGACGTTAAGCCATCTGTAAGCTTAGAGTTCCGATTCTTCAAAACGTTTAAGGAACATTGAAATATCTTCGTAGTACATGTTTAATTATTCTATCCTTCACGGCAGTCCCAGTGAAGAATATAGATTATTTAAATGAAGTTAAAGTTTTATCTGTATAATATAATAAACATATTTTGCTGCAATTCATCTTAAAAATGATATTGTCATCATATGTAAATACCCGCTTTATAAAGTGGCGCAGGTTGTGTAATATTATAGCTGTAGTGCAAGTTTACAGTGAGGTAATTGTACTTATAAGTACAGACAGTTCTACAAGGAGCACTTGATTGAGTGCGTTTAAAGTTCTTGGGATGAAACTATTTCTGAACCGCGAGGTCCGTACAGGAAAATCTTTGAAACGTTTTGCAGTGGCTGAGACAGTGTGTTCTTGAAGCTGTATACCGATAATTCTCTTTCCGATCAGCTGCTGCTGTGATTCACACTCAGATACAGTGATATAAATACTCCGAGTGGTGCAGTGAGAGTAATATGGAAAAAGATGATCCGCTGTGGCAACTCCTATAATGGGAGCAGCTGAAAGAAGAAGAAGGTGCAGTTAGAGTAACAACGCTAAAGCAGTTATAGTATTTGGAATACTATGGCTATTCCCTGGACCATTATATTGTTACAAGTTAATTACAATCAGATGCATTACACTAACAAACAATATGCGGTTAGTTTCAGTGTATTATAAAGCCGCGTCAGGAAAATGAGGAGTAACCACACAGGAACAATAGCATTGCTTTGACACTGGGTGTCGCCAGTTTGCAAAACCGAGCGGAGAACTTGTGTTCAACAAGGTATGAGGTACCGTGGAAAAGTGCGCGGCTTTACGCCATGTTTAGGTTTTATACATCGCGATTTGAACATGGAAAAGTTCTTATGCAACATTTCTGTGCGTACGCATCGTTTATACATGAGGCCCCTGGTCAGTTCTGCCTCAATTATTTCTTTACATCCGTCTAGCAGAAATTCCTCTCAAATTAAAATATATATCAAGCAAAACAAAAAACAGAATCTAACCAAAATAGCAAAAAATTCAATACATATATATTACAAAAACTAAGTACTAAATAATCCAAAAAAGGTGTAATTCTCCATGAACAGTCCATATAAACGTCCAAAATCATTGCAGACTCTCAATTTATAAATTAAATCGAGTATAAACCAAATTAGGTTGCTGGAGTTATTAGTATGGCAAGTCTTTAAAATGAAGGTGAAGCCAAGTGTAGACAATATATTTTATTACTTAAACATTTTTTCTTTCATATACTGTATCAAGTTGTGATGGAGCTGAATGAAAATGTTTGAATTTCTACAACAGTCTATCTACTCATTTACTTAACATATTTAATCCAATGGAACCAATTGTGGAGGGTACAACAGTCCATCAAGGCACATTTAGGCACACACTTGCGCTTTGTCATGTTGAGCCACTTTAGAGGCACCAGTTAATTAAGCCTGGGTGTCTTTGCAATATGGAGGACACCAGAGCATCCAAAAGAAAATGGAAGTTGACTGTACACAGAAAAAAACCCTACATTATTGTCTTTTCTGAAGACTAAGCACTATGCTGTTCTATAATTTATCTTCCTTTTAAAACTGTAAAGATGCAAGAGGTAGTTCCTCAAGGCTCATATAAAAGTTACAATCCAATTTCAGCATTACACCAAAATGCAGAACAGGCTTTCAACCTGTAGAAGTCAAACAAGAAAGGATTAAAGGGCTTAATGTCAAAAACTGTAAGTTGGGAGAGAAGAACTGTGGAAACCTCCAGCCCACAACAGCAAAAACAAACATTCTTATATTTCATTAATTTTCAAAAAAAAAAAAAAAAATAAATAAAGCCAAAAGCAAAAATAGACTCAGAAAACTATGCTTAATTAGGCTAAACCAGGACCAGAAGGAGCACAACCAGTCCACAAATCCATGTTGCAATCCTTAAACAAAGAAAAATCTAAAAACTATAGAATTAAAGAGAAGTACTTACAATAAAAAAAAAAGTGCAAATGGGAGCTGAAAGACAAAATTAGGAAACTAATGTTTTGGGCAAAAAAGAGGCAGAGGGCACTCTCCATAGCTGCAGTGCAAAGAGGGCAAAGAACAAGAAAATGAGATAATAATACGGACAAAATAAAAATCACAACATTATTAAAAAAAAAACTAATTGAAATATGAGAGATGAATTTATTTATATTACCAAATATTCCAAATAAAAAACAAGGCAACCTTGGCCAAACCAAAGTAATGTCACATGGCCAACAGGTTACTAGACATAACAATGAAAATTAACAGTAACAATTAATACCAATAAATGTGCAACTATATTTGACTGAATCCGTGAATAGCATATTTAAATATATACTTAATGTTTAACAATGAAAAGAAAAAGAAGTTCTGTATTTTGGTCAACATGGTGCTGGGCGAGTGGTGATGTGTTGCACACGAGTTAGAATTTCACTGTACTCTTAGCTTAACATTATTACAACCTTGTACCATACAAAAGAAAAATTTACCAAAGGCAAAGCTATCTAATGATACTAGATTTAAAAAAAGTTTTAGTTTACCAATTTTACTTTAAAATAAAAATAAATGAAACTACTGTATATTACAAAGCTACAACAATAACTAACATTTGTGAAGGAACACATTGTAGCTCATAAAAGCACACGCAAA
The DNA here is from genome assembly GCF_016835505.1 of Polypterus senegalus. NCBI lineage: Eukaryota > Metazoa > Chordata > Cladistia > Polypteriformes > Polypteridae > Polypterus > Polypterus senegalus. The sequence continues at coordinate 339,097,453 of NC_053154.1, read as the reverse complement.
CTTTAAATATATACTAATAAAAGGCAAAGCCCTCACTGACTGACTGACTGACTCACTCACTCTCTGACTGACTGACTGACTCACTCATCACTAATTCTCCAACTTCCCGTGTAGGTAGAAGGCTGAAATTTGGCAGGCTCATCCCTTACAGCTTACTTACAAAAGTTGGGCAGGTTTCATTTAGAAAATCTATGCGTAATGGTCATAAATGGAACCTATTTTCGTCCATATACTGTAATAGACTGCAGCTCGATGGTAATTGAGTGCCTGCCTATATAAGGTAAATATTCACGGGTCAAGGACTGTGCTTAGCATATTCATAGGTAAAAATATCTGAATCACAAACTGATGTTAATTATATTTTGTCCATGAATACTTATTAAATAATTCCAAATAGTCTGTCCACTTCCTTTCATAGATTTTTCAATGGTTGTGCTGCTTCCAGGCATGCATTTTCGTATTAAAGCATTTAACCAATCACATTTCAGCCATCATTTGTTGCCAGGCAGAGAGGCCTTCACAATCCGTTGTGCAGGCACTCTAACACAGAATAAATGTCGATTAACCTGTTGCTTCAACCAGTCAGATTTTGAGTTGGTGTCAGTAGGGCCCTCTAGCAGGTGTACGGCAACGTCACCGTATTCAGACTCATTGATTGGATAGAAGCCGATATGAGGAACTCTACGAGGCCACTGAACACACCGCAAGCACTCCAATTGCAGCTTTATGAATAATGGATACTTTATTCGCCATCAATAATTGTTTTAGTAAAGCCATACTCAGTGTAATCCTCCTTCAATTTTCAATTTTTTCCGTGACTAGCCATGATTAAATGAACGGTAAAAAAGTAAGAGCGACGGTGACTTATTGAGGCAAGCAAGCGAGAGCACAATAGCAGGTGAGCTCGATGTAGTGAACGTCAAGTCAATCTAAAATGTGCGATCAGATTCGAAAAAATATATCTTTTCAAGTTTTATTTGGATATAAGTAGGTTCTATTTAGTCGAAAGAAATATCTTTGGTAGGAATGTAAGTTGAATTTAGTCTTTTAATTTCTATGGTGAAGAAACATTTATGCAATGATGACTAAATTTAACTTACATTTCTACCAAACATATTTCTGTCGACTAAATAAAAATTACTTATATTTAAAATTTAAATAGAACTTGAGCTGCTCGCACCCCACAGGGTATATATATATATATATATATATATATATATATATATATATATATATATATATATATATATATATATATATATGTGTGTATATGTATGTGTGTATATATGTATATGCGTATATGTATATATATGTTTATTTGTGTGTGTGTGTGTGTGTGTGTATATATATACTGTATATATATATATATGACAGCAACACTTATAACAGGGACAAAACAATTACATTGACAATCATGTTATGTTTTTTTCAAAATGTTTCCTTTTCTTTTTCATTACTTCTTTGACACACTACTTCTCTGCTGCGATACGCGGGTATTTTGCTAGTAGAAAATATATGAATCTATCCTTTTACTGTATTATTAAAAACATTTTTAACTTAACCTAATCCTAATTGGTTCTTCAAGTGCTTTTAACCTGAAAATAAAATTGTTAGTCTGTACAATTTTCTTCTGTAATCACTTTTTCCCATACATCCAAGAGTTGTTCTGGTGACATTCCCTTTTCATCATATTCAAATAAACTGTGCACAAGCACTGCATTTCGATATTTACAAGCATCAAACTTTAGCCCCCAACAATAGAACCCATGTCCATGCTTCAAGGTTATATTGGCTTTAATGGCTAGAAATCCAAAATAGACATCGTCTAGAGGAAAGACGGGCAGAACTGTGGCAGCACGATAGAGAGATGGAATTAATATGCCTGGAATGATGAATCCAGAACCTGATACAAATGTCGGCAGGACATTCATAGAGTATAACTGATAGCTTATTTTATATTTCCCTTTTCGCAAGACTTCAGTATGGACACGGAGATTTCCATGAATAAAACTTGAAGCATCTGGGGTTCTCTTTAGATACTTAACAATAGCAGGAGGATAAACAAATTCATCATCATCACCTGTAAATAGAAGGACAAAATTTAATAAATGGAGTTCAGATCAGAAACCCATGGAATCATTCATTGTTTGATTTAGCAGTTAACAGACATTTTGTGTAAAGCGATTCCACATGTATAATAAGATTTAGTTAATGTTTCAGTGTTTCTGCTTGTGTTTTTCTTCTCCCCTGAGCCTCTTCTCTCTGAACATGTAATTTCTCACCAGTGATAGTACACAATTGAAAGTGTGCTTACTTAAAATAAAGAAAATGAAATTGAATAGTACCACTTCAGTTAATATGCATGATTAAAGATGAGATATAAGTGGCTTATTGGTTCTTTTCATTGTAAGTACAACAGTAACATTTTAATGGTATAACTTAGAATTACATACACTTGACGGAACATCAAGAAAAAGAATATGACCTACTGGTACATTAAATGGCAAACTTTCATACAGATTGATAAAGGTAATTACTTAGCACTCCTTTTTTGATTTTAAAACACTGCATACTATCCATGACTGTTACCAAAAGTTAACCAGTTATGCATACATTTTTTACTAGTTACAACTAATTACTTGTTAGGTAGTAAACAAATAACGTCATTACATTTTTAGTCATGTTTATCAGTGTTACCTTATTATGAAACGTGTTAAGACACCCAAAGACAGAATGTGTAAACCTTTCATGGGAAGCCATAGTATACTTCTGTTCATACTGGAAATGGTAATTTAAGGTATTTTAAAAATCAAAAAATTTATCGTAAATCACATGCTGTCATTTTAATTATACTGTGCACTGAAGAAAGTTATAATCCATACTGAAATTCCTCTCTCAGTTTACCTGCACACGCTGTTCATTACAAACCTCTGAATGTGTCAACATTTTACATGCTAATCTACCTAACATCCTACTACATTGTTCTAGGTTAACATCCATGTTTTTGCTTCACTCAGGTTTAATCCCGAAAGGTGGGGATTGGAGCAAATGTTTTAATTTCCAGATGCTCCTCCTGATGCCAGCCTACTTTAGTCACCTTTAATATACAAGAGGGACAGTGAATTTATACTTATAAATCAAACATATTTAATACAGAACATTACCCCTCAAAAAGTTAATATTTTCTCAGCCTTAGTGAAAAGTAAATTTTTGCTGAAACTGAGTGCTAAAAAGTTTTTTTTATGTGATTGCCCTGGCGGGAAGTAGCAGAATGCTGCTATAACTCAGCTTTGCTTATTAAACTGAAGCTTGATGTCACTCACACCCAAATGGAGACAGCTTCAGGGCTTATTAACTAACAAATCCACCCAGAGTTGAGGGTTGGTGATGTCATGTAATGCATCTCTTTTCCTTTCACCTTCAGACCAGCAGATCAATGGCGGAAAGAACCCAAATATTACTTCCATTTCTGCCTGATTGGATCCACCTCTTCTTCTGGGGTCAGCAAAATTAGGTCGCTGCCACCAGTAGAAATCCTCAGTTGGAAGACCTGTGTCCGAAAAGATGTTACCTTGCAGCTTTGGATGTTTGTCTTTTTAGAAACTTTTTTTGGCCATGTTTTCATCAATTATACTAGGTTCTCATTCTTCCTACTTTTTTTACAGTGGTGTTGATGGCAAGATTACTGGAATGTCTGACCCAGGAGACCTGACAGCAGTAGTGGCAGCCCTATCAGACCAACTTAAAGCTCTTCAGGCACAGTTCACCAAGCACCAGACACGCTTAGCAGAATGTTACTGTAAGTTCAACAGATGGCAAGGAAGAAGCTGTGGGAAGAATACATATTTAGTTCATCCCAGGGACATATTCCACCCTGTCCAAATGAGGATATCAAAGTCTATTTACGAATATTTGAGCATACATTTATCTGAAATCATTGGGAGCGAAAGAACTTAGCACACATCATCACACCATATCTGACAGGAGAAACGCAAATGGCTTACTATGACTTAGACAAGCAAGCTGCTGCAGATTATGATTGTTTAAAGGCAGGGATCTTTTCCAGTTACAGAATTAATGCTGACCAACTTCCGAGAAAATGCTGAGAGTGGCGCTTTGACCCAGAATGGCCAGCATGGTGTCACAAATTTGATCTGTGGGTAAACCTCAGTTGATGGCTGAAACTAGGGCTAACAGTACTGAAAAATTCATGGAAATATAGTTACGTGAGAATACCTAGTTGGTATTCCTCCCGAGAGCCTCACCCAACAGGTCATATGGTTGTCCTTAATCGAGACCCCCTGGAGTAACATGGTGGCTATGCTGGTGCAGAGTTTGGAGTGGCCTGAAGAGCACTGTAAGACCCAAGTAGCACATGCCAGAAGTCAGCAATTCCATTGGGAGATCAAACAAAGAACTCACCCAAAAGAAAAATTCCTGCCGCCTCTGCAACTGTTTTAAGTGTGGAGAAGTCAGGCACATTACTGCCAACTGCCCACACAGTAAATAGCTGATGGACTGCGAATTGCAACAGGGAGGAAATTATTATAGAATGGCAGTTGTTAACCCTCTCCCTCTTCAATAAAGGTGCTGTAGTTGTAAATAGGTTTAAGGTGATCGCATTAATAGGCTCCAGAAGAAATGTAGGGTTACCACGTGTGTGATGATGTTTCAGGGGAAAACTTGACTCTTGACATTGGTGCATCCCATGCCACAGGTCCACATTATGTATTAAAAGCAACTATCTATTGTACTGAGTAGCTGAACATGAGCAAGAGGTATGGACACTGTTGCTTGTGCCAAAAGCTTACAATGAGCACACTCCCACCTTCTAAAAGCCTATCTCTGCTCCGACAAAATACTAGAGAGAATAAACTCCAATTTTTTGGCAGAGAATCAGTGAAGAGGTCCTTCATTTTTGGACTGTGCCCAGAATATCAATTATGACAGATTCCTAATTCTCATTCCATTGCCTTTAATGGATATTCTTTTTAAGCAGATTGAAGCTGATATAGTTGGTCCGCTCAAGCCCTCATTTCAAGGACATAAATACATTCTGGTCTTTGTAGATTATGCTACTCGATATCCAGAAGCTCTCCTTGCAGCAAGCTAATTTAAAAATAATCGCTCAGGAATTAGTAGGGTCCTTTGCACATGTCAGCATCCCTAAACAAGTACCAAGGGACACCTTTTACCTCAGACAAGTTCTGGAAAGTTGCCCATTTACTCAAAATTAAGCATTTTTTCAGCATACCAGTGAGATAGTCAGTAAGGAGGGGAGAGCCTGGGTTAGTTACTGCAGTTGTTTACTTTTAATGTGTTATAAAGATTAATTTTCTTTTATAAATTCTTTAACTCTGTACATTTCCATTTAAAACTATTTTTTCTCTGCGGTGGGTTGGCACCCTGCCCGGGATTGGTTCCTGCCTTGTGCCCTGTGTTGGCTGGGATTGGCTCCAGCAGACCCCCGTGACCCTGTGTTCGGATTCAGCGGGTTGGAAAATGGATGGATGGACTATTTTTTCTTATTGCTTAGGTTTTCAGATAAATGTGTCCTGCTTTGTACAGTAGTATAATATATACTTAAATCTCCCCCACTATGTATATATTACATATTTCATTGTTTCTTTACAAAGTTTCATTGTTACTGCTCAAAGTTCGTCTTATGAAAATTAAATAGTTTCAGATTCTCCAGATATACTGTGCCAAAAATGTAATCAGTACATCCTAAAGTTTCAAAAACCTTTCCACTCTCCAATTCTGTCTTGCTTACTACATAATTAACTATTTTTTCCCCTGACATCATTGGTGTTTTTAAATATTGGGTTAAGACCAACAGCTGTTTGCAGCTACAAAATGAATTGTTCCTTTGCCATACTATTTATTAGGGCTTCCCAGTTTATGCCTAGGGAATTCTAATCCATGTCACTATAAATGGCTTAAAATGAGGAAAATGGGAGTGTTGAGTTTGCAAGAAACTAGATGGAAGGGGAATAACACTTGAAAATTCAGAGAAGGCTTAAATTGTTATATAGTTGAGCGAATGATCAAAAGATAAATGGTATTGGTATGTATAACAGTATCGAAAGAATTTAAGGATAGTCTTGTCAATGTGAAAAGGAGGAGTGATAGGGTGAGGAATGTCAAAATGGCCTTTGGTGAGACTGCAGTTTATGTAATTTGTACATATGCTCCTCAAGTAAGCTGTGAGGAAGAGGACTGATATTTTTTTGGGGACAAATGGATGAAGAGCTTAAGGTGGAACAAGAGGGTGAGTGAAAAGGTGAATGTTGGTGGAGATCTAAATTGGCATGTGGGAATGAGTAGAGAGAAGATAGAGATGGTACATGGAGGATGGGGAGTAGGGGAAAAATTTTGACATGCCATTTGATTTGGTAGTAGTTAACACATTTTTGAAAAATAAATCAGCTTTTGATTTACAGTATAGTAGTGCTGGAAGGGAAAGCCAAATAGACTCTAATGTGTAGAACATACAGTATAATTTGAAAGAGATAAAGAATTATAAGGTCATAAATGGGGAAGTGTGATAGCACCAAGAAATGTTGGTGGTGAAATAGGAGAGAGAAAAACCAGAGCAAGCAGCAACAAGGATAAAGATTAAAAGAGGAAAGGCATATGAACACCTTTTAGCGGGGAAACGTGTGGAGGAATGGTGAGAGAAGAATTGAAAGTTATATTGAGAGTAAGTGATAAGGTGCTAGGTAGGAAGACTGAAAGGCATAGACTTTGTAGAAGGTGTGTGAAAAAATTGGAGACAAAAAGAGGGAGAGAGAATGATTTCTATAATATCAAAGGCTAAGAATAGGGCTGAGAAGGATTTCAGTCAGATAAAGCAGATGAAAGATGAGAAAGGTTGTGGTCTTAAATAAGCATGATAGGATCAAGAATAGATGGAAGGGTACTTTGAAAAGCAGAATAGAAAAATCCAAGAGGCTAGTATCAAGAACAAGAAGGAAGGAAGTAAAAGAGGCAATAAAATGAATGAAGAATGGAAAGGTAATAGGACTGGATAAAATAAAAGTGGAAGTGTGAAACAGCTTGAGGAAAGTTGGAGTATAAATTGTGGGATGTCAGGAAGAAAACCTATGAATAGGAGAGAATACCAAAGATGTGGAGAAGCAGTGTGATCTACATATAAGGAGAAAGGCGGTGTTCAGGATTATGGAAACTATAGAGGAATAAAGTGGATGTCACATACAACGCGAATTTAGGAAACAGTTGTAGAGATACCATAGAACAGTGTTTCTCAACCTTTTAGTATTTGTGACCCGAGTTTTCATTATCAGTTTTATTTGCACCCCCCGAACATTTTTTTGAAATGTACATGCATATTTTATTATACCTACTTAACTTTAATCGACATTTATCTAACTCTATATTTATTGTTCTATTATCAGAATGTAGTTTAAGTTATTTGTTTTGGTTTTGGTTTCAACAGATGTTTTTTTCATATTTTTGAAATATGAAACCCCACAGGTTGAAAACCACTGCCATAGAAGACTGGGGGAAAAGACCATCATAGCAGAGGACCATTTTGGTTTTATGCCATGGTTTGGAAAAGGCATTTACTGATCTGGATGAGTCTTAAGATAGAGTGACAAGTCACAGGGCATGGAGGAGCATGAGAGAGAGGAGGGATTACATGAGAAGTATGAGAGAATTGTCCAGGATATGCATGAGGGAGTGAGGATTTGTGTTAAAAGCAGTGTTGGGGTAACAGACAAGATTCCAGTTGGAGTAGTTCTGCACCAGGGATCTTCTTTAAGTCCTTATCTCTTTGATCTGGTTACAGATGTATTGAATCGCTAAATTAAAGTCCATTCCCACTGGTGCATACTTTTAGCTGATGACATCAAGTTTTGTACCACCAGAAAGGAGGAAGTGGAAAGGAATAATTTAAAATGTCTTTCAGTGTGAATGACTTATTTCAAGGCAAATATTAAAAACACAAAAATGAAACTTACTTTAGAGGAATACTGTCTCTAACTTTTTCAAGTTGTTTTAAAACCACCAACAATTCAGTTTTCATTTTTAATGCAAATAAAACGCAAGGGGATATATTCAAATATTTTATGGTTAAATAAATAATTATTCTGCTGCTTCCCCAGTTGGAAGATGACAAAAAATATCTCTAAATCCATTAAGGCTGTAACATGAGAGATTAAATCTAGCGCCCAAACTCAAATTCATCAAAATGAAGAAATCATTTTAAAACCATTGCATCTAATAACTTTTCAGACTGAATAAACACAGAGGTTTAGGTGAAATGTTGGAATGTAATTAGATATATTTGTAAAATCATTTCCTTACCTTTAAAAACAAAGTCTGTCACACAATTGTACATCATCCACTCAAGAAAACAAAATTCTTTTAAAGACAGATTTGCATGATTTTCCATGAAATCCCACAGAATAATATCCTGGTAATGGAGCATTTCCTTTTCTAAAAGTATCATTTGAGTATGGTTGCTTGTGGTTGCCATGAGAAACACTGGGTTAATGAGAAAGTCTTCAATTACTTGAGGCTGGGCCCATGTCTTCCTTAAGGCATGTCTTCGATCAAAAGAGCCTGGTTGGCTTTTAATTGCTAAGATTAAATTCACAAAACCAGCAGATCTGGCACAAAAGTTCTTTGGTTCTGATACTTTATTACATTTGTAATCTTGTAGGTAGGGAAATTCCTCTCTGTACTGTCTCAAATCCAACAAGTAAACATATTTTCCATCATTAAGGATTTGAAAGTCTCTCTGCATTGTAATGTTTGACCAGAGAAACTGTAAGGACATCGGATATCTATGATCCACAACTGAATGAATCTCATTAACATTTGGAACTGAATATATAGATAAAATAACCAGCACGATGCAAAATGTAAAGAGACAGACCCAGGCTTTCAGAACGAGCTTCATAATTGCTATTTCGTTTGTCTCTTGCAGGATCTATATAAAAAAGAGCAAATATAAATTAAAGATTTTATGGTAAACATTGAAAAACAAAACTATATTAGTTATAAATGAGGACTTCCCATTAACATATTTTTAAAGGTTGTAAAATGTCTTTCTGACCTTTTAGTTGAGGGTGATTAATAAAGCAGTTAATGGAATATTCCACTCAAAAATACCTTTATATATATATATATATATATATATATATATATATATATATATATATATATATATATATATATATATATATATATATATATATATATATATATAGTACCTCATCAAGTCTGTAGAAACACACTTTAGTCTCATGTTTTTATGCAGAAAGAAGATAAGGTATGCTATACATTATTTGCCATCTACAGTTAGGTCCATAAATATTTGGACAGGGGCAACTTTTTTTCTAATTTTGGTCCTGTACATTACCGCAATGAATTTTAAATGAAACAACTCAGATGCAGTTGAAGTGCAGATTTTCAGCTTTAATTCAGTGGGTTGAACAAAACGAATGCATAAAAATGTGAGGCAACTAAAGCATTTTTTTAACACAATCCCTTCATTTCAGAGGCTCAAAAGTAATTGGACAAATTAAATAACTGGAAATAAAATGTTCATTTCTAATACTTGGTTGAAAACCCTTTGCTGGCAATGACAGCCTGAAGTCTTGAACTCATGGACATCACCAAATGCTGGGTTTCCTCCTTTTTAATGCTCTGCCAGGCCTTTACTGCAGCGGCTTTTAGTTGCTGTTTGTTTGTGGGCCTTTCTGTCCGAAGTTTAGTCTTCAACAAGTGAAATGCATACTCAATTGGGTTAAGCGAATCCCGGTCTCCTAACTGCAAGGCAGCAGCGTTACCACTGCACCATCGTGCCACCCTATTTTTAATTATATGAAACATAAGCAAAAAATAATTCTTATTACAATTTACTCAGATATAAAGATTTTCAAGTTTTGATACAAGGTTTTATATTTTTCCAGCTCGTGCACCAGAATTTGTTATCATCATAATGCTTGGAGGTTTGGCATAACTTAAATTAAACATGTAGTCTTTTGGCCCAGATGCTGTAATAAAACCAAATTATATTAAATTTCACCATCCATCGCCCATCCAGTCTGCTCCGCCCCAGTTGTCCACTTTTAAATATCATTTGTTTAATTTTTGCAACATTCTCCTGAAATACAGGGGTTATAAATTAATACAAGAAGCCCTAATTCAAGGTGCTCATAAGAAATAATAATTTATTTCATGAGGCAGAAGTCCATAAACAAGAATGTGTGTCAAATATCTAAAATATAAAAATGTATTTGTAATTTTTCTCCCTCTGATTGATAGATGTACAAATTGCACTGGTTGACTTAAGGTCTATAGTGCACATTTAGAGAATGATATGGAACAGTTTAATTTAAATAATTTTAGAGGAATATAGCATTCATCTTAAAGAAACAGCATAAAGGGTTAATAAATGTAGGAAATCAGATAAAGATCAAGTGAACAACAAAATGTACACTGAAATATAAAAATTGGTTTAGGAAAAATACTGAGATGGTCAAGTAAATAAAGAATTTATCAAATTCAGAATTTAGAAATTTCAAGGGTGGTGGCGCAACTCAAAGGTATAAGAAGAACCAGAATATAATATAACAGACATTTACTGTATTTTACATAAATCATTTTGGTGTAAACCAAAGAACCAACCAGAGAAAAATGTATGCATTGATTGACACTGTATGTAAATTCAGTAGTTTATAAAATGAAGCTCTGTTTGTTTTCTCGGACCATCGTTATGGGTAATTTATTTAATTGCAAAGTGACTCTAATAAATATCTATGCACCCAATATGAATGATGGAGACTGAATGATAGAAACGTATTTGCATCCATTCCTAATGTGAACACTCATAAAATTATAATGGCCGAAGACTTTAAGTGTGTTTGAAATCCAGGCCTGGACAGATCTTCAGCCACAGGGGCAGTAACATCTAACACTGCAAAAACAATTACAGTACACAGTTTGTAATTGACCATAACTTATCAGACCCTTGGGAGATTTCTAAATCTGACCCTTTGAGATTTCTTCATTGTTACTCGAGAATTGAGTATTTCCTTTATAGATAACATTTTTTTACCCATGATCAAATCTTGGCAGTATGGCACTATTGTTATCTCTGACACTCCCCTCTGATTATGGAGCTCAAAACATACTCATCTTGCAGTTGGTGTCTTAACCCCCTGTTACTAGCCAATGAGAACTGTACAGAATTTATATCCAGGCAAACTATTTTTTGAGAGACAAATACTGTACATCCTCAAAGGTCTCTACAGGAATACACTGGGAAATTGTAAAGGTATTTTTAAGAGGACAGATTATTTTATATCTCTCCCACAAAAATAAACTGGAAACCAAGAAGACATCACAGTTAGTCAGTGAAATTACCAGAATAGATCAAACACACGCCAGGTTCCCAAATGAAGCACTATATAGGAAAAGACAGGCTTTGCAAACATAACTCAACCTCTTGACAACAAATGAAAAAGAACAGCTCAATTTTTAAATTGCAACATCATTCCTATGAACATGGAGAGAAGGCTAATAAAATCTTAGTTCAACAAATCCACAATCACAATGCAATACCTGTAATTACCAACAGAGATGGAGACAAAATCATTGGCCATAAAAATACAATGCACATATTTAAAGACTACTATAAGTCCCCATATTCTACTCAGTTTAAAGAAGACAAGACACAATCTAATGTGTTTTTGATGCATTACACATACCACAATTACAACTACCTGCTAATGCAGTCTTTCTTTTTTTTTTTGAGACTTTCAAATTTTAGTACTTTCACTATCTCTAACGTCGTAAAGAACTCAAAAACGTTGGCGCGATACACATGCAGAGAAGGTTAGAGATAATTACAATACTAAAATTTGAAAGTCTCAAAAAATGACAGTAAAGATCGCATTACCGCAAACAAACGGAAATTATTACGCTGTGAAATAATGGAACAGCGAAAATAGATTGAATATATTGTTTGGATTTAAACTTTAAGTCGGAGACTTGTAGATCATCTAATTCATGTTGCCATCAGGGAAAAGCAGTGTTTCTTCCCAATGAAATGGTGTATACACGAGAATTAAAAGATTTGTTGTTTGGTGTAAGTGAAATCCAAATACGCGGATGAAGAAAGATCATTAATGCTGATGTAACATTATATTTTAGCTTCAGTTTAATATCAGCTTAACACTCACAGTAAAAGGAAAAGAATAATCAAAGGAGAGCTTACACTTGGCCAATGTTTTGATGCAGTTGAGGTTTCCTGCAATCGCTGCTTGTCCAGTCTTTGTTTGCCCACATTGTTTTTCTCTCTCTCTCTCTCATTGTATCCTAGGCACAGGCAGAAACGAAATCTTACATCCGTCCATAGGAATGACCTGGAGTTTCATGCAGTAGTCTGATTTTTACACCTTCCCTTTGAACATGCAACACCCAAACATGGGTACAATTGGTTTGCTGACAAGTATGATTTCTGCAGAGGTTGCTTACTTGGGAAATCTTAAAATAGCTATAGACCCTGACGACCTCAGCCATAATATTGATTATGACTAAATAGGGCACATCAGCACTTCGGTGTTATGTAATACTTGACTCTTCTTGTGTCCCTGTCTTATTCACCCTGTCATTAATCGATTTTAGCACAAAGCTGTAACATGGCAAAATGTACTTTCCGAATACATTGTACCAGAAGATCAAAAGCAAAACTAAGAGAAAACAATGATAAAAAATAAAAATAAAAAATGGACCGGAGGAATAAATGGAGTTTGCAATTATTCTTTTGCTCTACACCCAGTCAGAGTGTTTACCACATGCCATAATTAATAGTAGACTGTAGTTGGCGGTCTCTTCTAGTAAAATAGATGAGTCCTTTTCATTCATGGTGAAATTTTCATTACCTTCCAACACTTGTTTGAGAAACATTTAATGTTGGTGTTTGTGCTTATTTATACACTTTCTCTTAAGTTATGTTATCATGTTTCCCACGTATTAATTTTCACAGCTTATTTAACTCCACTGAAGGACCAAAAACAGAAACACAATGAAATTGTCTTTTGACTGTTTTTCAATCAACTTTTGATGCTTTTTTGTAGGCAACAGAGTTAATAAGGCAATACCTAATCAACCAGTTTACAATTGCCAGCTAGTATGTGAAGTAATGTAAAAAGAAAAAGACAGCCTAAAAGGACTGTTTGAAACATATCAGCAGAACACAAGTCTTCATGCTCAGCCGTATTTCATTTCTACTACTCCTTCTCACAGTGCACCTACTGAGAAACTCAAGTCCTGACTCTCCCACCTATCCTTATTCTTCTCTTCTATGTCAATCAACAGCACCAATTTGAAATATGCCACTGGTTTCATGGGGTACAATGTACAGTGCATCCGGAAAGTATTCACAGAGCATCACTTTTTCCACATTTTGTTATGTTACAGCCTTACAAAACTGATTAAATTCATTTTTTCCTCAGAATTCTACACACAACACCCCATAATGACAACGTGAAAAAAGTTTACTTGAGGTTTTTGCAGATTTATTAAAAATGAGAAAGCACATGTACATAAGTATTCACAGCCTTTGCCATGAAGCTCAAAATTGAGCTCAGGTGCATCCTGTTTCCCTTGATCATCCTTGAGATGTTTCTGCAGCTTAATTGGAGTCCACCTGTGGTAAATTCAGTTGATTGGACATGATTTGGAAAGGCACACACCTGTCTATATAAGGTCCCACAGTTGACAGTTCATGTCAGAGCACAAATCAAACATGAAGTTAAAGGAATTGTCTGTAGACCTCTGAGACAGGATTGTCTCTAGGCACAAATCTGGGGAAGGTTACAGAAAAATTTCTGCTGCTCTGAAGGTCCCAATGAGCACAGTGGCCTCCATGATCTGTAAGTGGAAGAAGTTCGAAACCACCAGGACTCTTCCTAGAGCTGGCTGGCCACCTAAACTGAGAGATCGGGGGAGAAAGGCCTTAGTCAGGGAGGTGACCAAGAACCTGATGGTCACTCTGTCAGAGCTCCAGAGGTCCTCTGTGGAGAGAGGAGAACCTTCCAGAAGGACAACCATCTCTGCAGCAATCCACCAATCAGGCCTGTATGGTAGAGTGGCCAGACGGAAGCCACTCCTTAGTAAAAGGCACATGGCAGCCAGCCTGGAGTTTGCCAAAAGGCACCTGAAGGACTCTCAGACCATGAGAAACAAAATTCTCTGGTCTGATGAGACAAAGATTGAACTCTATGTTGTGAATGCCAGGCATCACGTTTGGAGGAAACTAGGCACCGCACATCACCAGGCCAATACCATCCTTACAGTGAAGCATGGCGGTGGCAGCATCATGCTGTGGGGATTTTTTTCAGTGGCAGGAACTGGGAGACCAGTCAGGATAAAGGGAAAGATGACTGCAGCAATGTACTGAGACATCCTGGATGAAAACCTGCTCCAGAGCGCTCTTGACCTCAGGCTGGGGTGACGGTTCATCTTTCAGCAGGACAACAACCCTAAGCACACAGCCAAGATATCAAAGGAGTGGCTTCAGGAAAACTCTGTGAATGTCCTTGAGTGGCCCAGCCAGAGCCCAGACTTGAATCCGATTGAACATCTCTGGAGAGATCTTAAAATGGCTGTGCACTGACGCTTCCCATCCAACCTGATGGAGCTTGAAAGGTGCTGCAAAGAGGAATGGGTGAAACTGGCCAAGGATAGGTGTGCCAAGCTTGTGGCATCATATTCAAAAAGACTTGAGGCTGTAATTGCTGCCAAAGGTGCATCGACAAAGTATTCAGCAAAGGCTATGAATACTAATGTACATGTGATTTCTCAGTTTTTTTTATTTTCAACAAATTTGCAAAAACCTCAAATAAACTTTTTTCATATTGTCATTATGGGGTGTTGTATGTAGAATTCTGAGGAAAAAAATGAGTTGCCTCAGAAGCTTGCATACTGAAATCTATTAATTGTTAAACTGTTGACAGCAAACTCACTTAAGAAAATGGAAAATTTATGATTGTGACGACCATGATATGCTTAATTCCATTATATATACATCTCTCTATTATATAAAAAAAATCTTAGATGAGACCAGATATTTTCAGAGAGATAATTTCACATCCCGCGAGATGAGACTTTGTGCCAAGAGATGAATTGAAAACCTAACAGGTCCAAGCGAGGGCGAAAATAAGACAAACAGTAGAAGAAGAAAAGACAAAGTAGAACATTGTAAAGAGGTTCAAAAACGTTTGCACGATACACATGCAGAGCAGGTTAGAGATTATGAAAGTACAAAAATTTGAAAGTCTCAAAAAACTTGTAGTAAATATCGCATTAGGGCTAACAAATGGAAATTATTACTTGGTGAAATAATGGAACAGTGAAAAGAGGTAGAATATATGGATATAGGTGATATGACAGAGCTACTGCAAGTTACATTTCAAAGAAACCTCAATTCGGTCAGGTTTATATTTATGATCGTGGAGAAGTGATGCAACATAGAATCGAAAAAGTTAAACAATCGGACGTATTAGAAATTCTATAGCCAATAAGGGATACAAATCCATACTTCCCAAAGTATCGCACTTCACATGTAATTTATCTGAAAAACAAGGACAAAGAAGTTTTGTTGAATTTCTATATGAATCCAAAAAGATCATGCTCGCATATATAATAAACCAACATGTGACGAATTGTCAGCTATAATAGTTTCTCAAGATGGACATATTAAAGGCAGAGTTGATATTTGTGTTTATTCAAAAGCACAGCACAATTCGCCGCAAGTGGCAGATCCAGGAAATGACTAGCACTACATGGCGGTTGGCGAGCGAAGCGAGCAGGAGGCAGATCCACCTAAATTTTCTATATTCCTTTTTGGATTACGTAAGATTTTCATTTTGCCTGCCACTGCTAGGCTGTTTCTGGGTTGTTTGGGTGTGCACCTCCACTCTGTACTGGTTGTACCTTAGCGTATATGTGCACATGTGCAACCTGAACTTTTCAGTTCTGTCATGAGGCTTGAAGGCTGGAGCTCTTTTAAGCAACCGATTGGTTTGTGTGTTTTGGTTTTTTTTTAGGAAAGAATGCATCTAGTTATATCCAAGCACTCTTCAACATTGCCCTGAATCAAGTCAATTACTTATGCACAATACCATCTAGGACTTTATAATGAAACAAAAAACAGGGAAGTTTTGAATTTTCATTTGCATTTCTGTCTATAGTGTTGAGTATGCTATACTCATGTTGGCCATATGTTGTTAGATCTTCATTTTGCATATTTTTTATGGAATTATTCTGATTATTTCATCACTAGTGTTTGTAATTAAATTCATTGTAAGAAACCAAGTCTCTCCCTCATTCCTTCTTGTGAGGTATACAGGAAGCCATCTTTCCTTGGCCACCATCCACTATTGCTGCCTTGTTTCCTTCCATGAAGCTTCAGTGATCTTTAATTTTTTGGTCACGTCCTCTGCCTACATATTCATGTCACTGGTACTGCCTCACAGGGAGTCAGACACAACAACACCTGCACTCTTCCCCAAGCATTCTTAGCCAACCCAAGCCATGGTCCTTCCCAATAAAATATTTTTTAAATATAACTTGCACCATGTGGGTTGTGGTGATGACTAAAGAAAATTTTTAATGTCATGGGAGTGAACATAAGAATGTTTAATAGAGTGGGAGCCAATGGGGACAAATACTGAACAAAAGTAAACTGTATCAAAAACATTGATGAAAGAAATGTCACTTTACTTAAGTTGCATAATGAAGTGATCAATGTCATCCAGTCATATGCTTACAACATGCCAAAAACATGCATTTTTCACGAAAATATTGTTAAATACCTTCAACAAATTAAAGCAGTCCATAAACACACCCCGTTGCACGTAAAACCCCAAATTTTTGGTTGGAATAATTTTTTTAAGCAGTGGAGTGGACCTCATAAGTTCTACTCTTTAAATGATTGATTCTCTAGAATTTTTATGTCAAAAATGGTACTGTTCTTAAATAATTTCAGTTTTTGGTTTTACCACATATTGTCTTGTTATGCAGATTTGGCCTGTGTGGCCCAGGAGGACGTGAGGAGGGCTTGTGCCTCCTCCAGACCGCGAGGGGGCATCCGTCCTGGTTCTGTTGGGGGCCACGGGTCGAGGGCATGGAACCTCTACCCTGTAGGGGCCCGTGGTCACCGCCAGGCGGCGCCCCGATGCCGGTTTATCCTGTGTGGTCCTCGGCCGGGGCTGGAGCCCGGCCGGGATGCCTTGGAGGACCAGAGGAGGGTGTGTGCCTCCTCCAGACCGAGTGGGGGCGTCCGTCCTGGTTATGCAGGGGCCTCGGGTAGGGGGCTTTGAAGCCCAGCCCTGTAGGGACCCGTGGCCACCGCCAGGCGGCGCCCCAGTGCCTAATTGTCCCTGGAGCCCAGCACTTCCGCCACACCAGGAAGTGCTGGGGGGAAGACTTTATGTGGCGCCCGGAGAGCTGCCAGGAGGACAGCCGACACTTCCGCCACACTGGGGCGTGGCTAAGGAGGGGATGCCGGGAACACCTGGGGCTCATCCGGGAGCATTATATAAGGGGCCGCCTCCCTCCAGTCAGTGGTGGATGTTGGGAGGAAGCAGACAGAGCTGGAAAGAGAGGACGGGAGGCGGCCAGGAAGGCACAGAGACTGTGGGCCTGGACATTGGGGAAATCAGTGCAAGAAGGCACTGGGGGTGCACGTGAGCATAAACATTGTATATATTGTAAATAAACAGTGTGTGGGTGCAAAATATGTTGTCCGTCTGTCTGTGCCGGGGCCAGTGTTCACACCTGACTCTTGTCTGTCAGCATTTTATTGCTCTTTCCTTGTTTGCCTGGCTACAGATAACAGTTACCCACACTGCTCGAGTTTACATTGCTGTATTCCAGAAAATTTAATCATGTTCATTCATAGCCATAAGCCAACCAAATATTTATAACAAAAAGAAAATGGTGTTATTATTGAATATACACAATTCTGTGTGTGTAATTTAGTTGTATTCCATAGATTTGTCAGATTACCATAAATGACACATAAAAAACATCTTCCTGTGTGATAATGTGTTACCACAAACTGGAGCAAAAATAAAGATTACCTGGTCTCTGTAAAGGGAAAAAAAATGATTTTTAGTTCTGAAACTAAACAATGAGTGCTGGTTTCAGTCACTTCTGTTAGGAGAAGTAAGCATTGGTCTTATCTTGATTTCTGAGTTAAAATGACCAAGAATATTTTCCCTATGAAGATTTCCTGTCTTTCCACTGCTGTATCAAAGTTCATCCTCTCCAGACTCCCTCTCTTCTCTGCCTTGTTAATCTCTTGCCTCTTTCTGTCTAGAATGTTTCTAACCTTATCTGAAATTTCAAAAACAACCTCTTGTCCTCAGAATTCTCACCCTTCTATTTTTTCAAGTGGAACTGATGTTGTTCTACATGTCAACCATAGACTCCGATTCCTGCCTTCACCCAGTTTCAGGTTTCTTTCCTTTCTACAACTTTAGCCCTTACTGTGTTTGAAAAGCTTTTATGACAATCTTACTTAGAGTTTTCCAGCAGCCTAACATTGTAAAGCCTCATTTAAACTGGTAATGGCTATGTACTGCAGAGACCGGATCTTCCCAAAACATTTCCACTTGAAGTCGCTAATGCCTTCTGCATGGCTGAACACTGATGTTCCCCTCTAAGTGGAACATTTGAGTGATTACTCATGCATTTTAGGAGCACTGCTCACAGATTTTCCATGGTCATCCACAAAAAACTTGACTTTCCAACAAAACTACCAAAAATAAATAAAAATTAAAGTATATCAATTCCAGGTGCAATTTAAACAGTCTGTGCTGTTTGTCACTTTAACTATGTTCAAGTGAGAAGCTAAAGAGAGTTCATGTAGTACATTGAAGAAACTGGAGTTTAAAAAGGAACAGCTGACACCACATTGTTTTGTTAAAATAGGGCATGACATATAGTTCTGGACAGCCCCTGCTTCAGTGTGAAATTTAACTGCTCGGAGACAGATGGTATAATTTGCAAAATATGTTTGAAAATAAGATCCATTAATAAATGGACCTCAGGTAAAGCATGGAGTGATCGGAAAGTGGACCTATTCAATTGAAATAGACATTGTATATCAATTCAGTGATAAACATTTAAAAAACCAATAGAAAGGCTTCTTGAAAAATAAGATTGACAGAATCTAAACAAGAACAAAGACAGAAACAAACTTGTGCAGCAAAAACAAGTGACATCTAATGACAGAGACCGAACGTTTAACAGGTAACACTTTGCTGACTATGAAGATAAATTATTTTGTGTTGGCAGTCCAGGATATTCATAATCATGGTGCCAGGTGAAAATACTGTATACCTGGCAAAAAATAATTATTCCTTTGTGTTTGTGAAGTGCATAAATACAACAATCAAAAGTGTGGCATTTAAATAAATTAAAAAAACTATATCTATATCTATATCTATATATATATATATATATATATATACAGTATACACAGTGCGTATTAACAGCGCATCACTTTTTCCACATTTTGTTATGTTACAGCCTCATTCCAAAATGGATTAAATTCATTTTTTTCCTCAGAATTTTACACACAACACCCCATAATGACAACATGAAAAATGTTTACTTGAGGTTTTTGCAAATTTATTAAAAGTAAAAAAACTGAGAATTCAACTGAGAGTATTCCCTGCCTTTGCCATGAAGCTCAAAATTGAGCTCAGGTGCATCCTGTTTCCCCTGATCATCCTTGAGATGTTTCTGCAGCTTAATTGGAGTCCACCTGTGGTAAATTCAGTTGATTGGACATGATTTGGAAAGGCACACACCTGTCTATATAAGGTCCCACAGTTGACAGTTCATGTCAGAGCACAAACCAAGCATGAAGTCAAAGGAATTGCCTGTAGACCTCAGAGACAGGGTTGTCTTGAGCCACAAATCTGTGAAGGTTACAGAAAACTTTCTGCTGCTATGAAGGTCCCAGTGAGCACAGTGGCCTCCATCATTCATAAGTGGAAGAAGTTTGAAACCACCGGGACTCTTCCTAGGGCTGGCCGTCCATCTAAACTGTGAGAGAAGGGCTTTAGTCAGGGAGGTGACCAAGAACCCAATGTTTACTCTGTCAGAGCTCCAGAGGTCATCTGTGAAAAGAGGAGAACCTTCCAGAAGGACAACCATCTCTGCAGCAATCCACCAATCAGGCCTGTATGGTGGCCAGACGGAAGCCACTCCTTAGTAAAAGGCACATGGCTGCCTGCCTGGAGTTTGCCAAAGGCACCTGAAGGACTCTCAGACCATGAGAAACAAAATTCTCTGGTCTGATGAGACAAAGATTGAACTGTTTGGTGTGAATGCCAGGCGTCACGTTTGGAGGAAACCAGGCACCGCACATCACCAGGCCAATACCATCCTTACAGTGAAGCATGGTGGTGGCAGCATCATGCTGTGGGGATGTTTTTCAGTGGCAGGAACTGGGAGACTAGTCAGGATAAAGAGAAAGATGACTGCAGCAATGTACAGAGACATCCTGAATGAAAACCTGCTCCAGAGCGCTCTTGACCTCAGACTGGGGTGACGGTTCATCTTTCAGCAGGACTGCGACCCTAAGCACACAGCCAAGATATCAAAGGAGTGGCTTCAGGACAACTCTGTGAAAGTCCTTGAGTGGCCCAGCCACAGCCCAGAGTTGAATCCAATTGAGCATTTCTGGAGAGATCTTAAAACGGCTGTGCACCAACGTTTCCCATCCAAACTGATGGAGCTTGAGAGGTGCTGCAAAGAGGAACGGGCAAAACTGGCGAAGGATAGGTGTGCCAAGCTTGTGGCATCATATTCAAAAAGACTTGAGGCTGTAATTGCTGCCAAAGGTGCATCGACAAAGTATTGAGTAAAGGCTGTGAATACTTATGTACATGTGATTTCTCAGTTTTTTTATTTTTAATAAATTTGCAAAAACCTCAAGTAAACTTTTTCACATTGTCATTATGGGGTGTTGTGTGTAGAATTCTGAGGAAAATAATGAATTTAATCCATTTTGGAATAAAGCTGTAACATAGCAAAATATGGAAAAAGTGATGCGCTGTGAATACTTTCCAGATGCACTGTTTATATATATATTATATATATATTTATATATTATTTGAGTCGCTGTGGGGGGGCTTATGGGCGTTTTTTGTGCCGTATGACCCGGGAGTACGTCACGGTAATGTGACAGGAAGGAACGACGTGCTCCCAGGTTGAAAAAAAGGACTGTTTGCCCTGACCCGGAAGGAAAAGGAACTGTGGACTGTTGGGACAGGAACACTTCCGGGTCAGGGGCTATAAAAGGACGATGCCTGAGTCCAGACACTGAGCTGAGCTGGGAGGTAGGAGGGCGAAGTGTCTGGGCGAGGAGGAAAGAGTATTGGTTGGAGATTTATTTGTGATTTATGAGTGTAGAGTGAAGGGTGCTTTGTGCACTGTGTAATAATAAAAATAATAGTTATTATGCTTTTACCTGGTGTTCAGAGTGGTACCTGAGGGTGTTAGAGGTGGACCACGACTCTATCTGCTACAATATATATATATATATATATATATATATATATATATATATATATATATATATATATATATATATATATATATATATAGTGGGGTGCCAAACAGGCAAATACAATGATTTTCTGAATATATAAAGTCAGTGTTCTGAATATATAAAGTCATTCCTGAATATATAAAGTCAGTGTCGGAATATATTAAGTCAAGGATATATAAAATCAATATCAGAATATATAAAGTCATTCTTGATTATATACTGCTCAAAAGAATTAAAGGAACACTTTTTAATCAGAGTATAGCATAAAGTCAATGAAACTTATGGGATATTAATCTGGTCAGTTAAGTAGCAGAGGGGGTTGTTAATCAGTTTCAGCTGCTGTGGTGTTAATGAAGTTAACAACAGATGCACTAAAGGGGCAACAATGAGATGACCCCCAAAACAGGAATGGTTTAACAGGTGGAGGCCACTGACATTTTCCCTCCTCATCTTTTCTGACTGTTTCTTCACTAGTTTTGCATTTGGCTACAGTCAGTGTCACTACTGGTAGCATGAGGCGATACCTGGACCCTACAGAGGTTGCACAGGTAGTCCAACTTCTCCAGGATGGCACATCAATACGTGTCATTGCCAGAAGGTTTGCTGTGTCTCCCTGCACAGTCTCAAGGGCATGGAGGAGATTCTAGGAGACAAGCAGTTACTCTAGGAGAGCTGGAGAGGGCCATAGAAGGTCCATAACCCATCAGCAGGACCAGTATCTGCTCCTTTGGGCAAGGAGGAACAGGATGAGCACTGCCAGAGCCCTACAAAATGACCTCCAGCAGGCCACTCGTGTGAATGTCTCTGACCAAACAACCAGAAAGACTTCATGAGGGTGACCCAAGGGCACCATGTCCTCTAATGGGCCCCGAGCTCACTGCCCAGCAGCATGCAGCTCGATTGGCATTCGCCATAGAATACCAGAATTGGCAGATGCACCACTGGTGCCCTGTGCTTTTTACAGATGAGAGCAGGTTCACCCTGAGCACGTGACAGAAGTGAAAGGGTCTGGAGAAGACATGGAGAACATTATGCTGCCTGTAACATCATTCAGCACGAGCAGTTTGGTGGTGGGTTAATGATTGTCTGGGAAGGCATATCCATGGAGGGTCACACAGACCGCTACAGGCTTGACAAAGGCACCGTGGCTGCCATTAGGTATCAGGGTGAAATCCTTGGACCCATTGTCAGACCCTATGCTGGTACAGTGGCTCCTGGTGCACGACAATTCCTGGCCTCATGTGGTGAGAGTATGCAGGCAGTTCCTGGAGGATGAAGGAATTGATACCATTGACTGGCCACCACACTTTCCTGACCTAAATCCAATAGAACACCTCTGGGACATTATGTTTTGGTCCATCCAATGCCACCAGGTTGCACCTCAGACTGTCCAGGAGCTCAGTGATGCCCTGGTCCAGATCTGGGAGGAGATCCCCCACAACACCATCTGTCATCTCATTAGAAGCATGCACCGATGTTGTCAGGCATGTATACAAGAACACAGGGGCCATACAAAGTGCTGCATACAATTTTGAGTTGCTGCAATTAAATTTTGGCAAAATGGACTAGCCTGCCACATAATTTTTTCACTCTGATTTTTGGGGCATCTTTGAATTCAGGGCTCTGTAGGTTGATCATTTTCATTTCCATCAAATGATGTGGCATCCTTTCGTTCCTAACACATTACCCAATCTATATAAGTATAGATATCCAGGAGGATTTCTTTTTCCCATTGAGATCTGATGTGTTTTTAAAGTGTTCCTTTAATTTTTTTGAGCAGTTTATATAACGTCAAAACCTGATTATATATAATGTTAGCGTTGGAATATGTAGAATCATTGCCGAATGTATAAAGTCAAAACTTGAATATATAAAGTCAGTATCAGAATATATAAAGTCATTCCTGATTATATAAAGTCAGGGTTGGAGAATATAAATTCATTCCTGAATATATAAATTTAAAGTCAGATTATATATAAAGTTATTCCAAAATATAAGTCAAAGTCAAAATACATTGATTGAAATGACTCAGGCACATTTTTAGTAAGCTCAATGAGTTCCTAATACAACGTAATGAAATAAGTTAACTTAAAAAAAAAAACACTGTTCAGTTATTATATTCAAAATGATGTATGTGCCCAGCATTTTGAACACTATTTATTTATTCTTTTTTGCACGGGTGCAGTTTTGGACAAACCTCACAAGTCCATCCTTTCACTAGTACAAGTAAAATGACAAGCATGGAAATTAGAGAATATTTGATGCAACCATACCATTTTATTTGTGAATTGTCCTAACTTTATATATTCGGGAATGATTTTATATATTCCGATGCTGACTTTATATATTCCAACGCTGACTTTATATAATCAGGATTTGACTTTACATATTCAGGAATGACTTTACAGTATATGTTCCGACGCTGAATTTATATATTCAGGAATGACTTTATATTTTTCGACGCTGACTTTATATAATCAGGCTTTGATGTTATATATTGCAGAACACTGACTTTATATATTCAGAAAAGCATTGTATTTGCCCTTTTCTCTCCCCAATAAATACAGTATAATCAGCCTACCACATTTTCAAAAATGTTCATTTTATGTAATTTAGAAATAAAAGCAAATCCATCCATAAAACTGTGTTTGCTGTCATAACAACATTAACAACATGTGATAGATTATTTACTCTTGGAGCTATTTAACAGTTCATGAAAAGCAAGTTAAATTTAAACCAGATGGTAATGTTTACCTCAGACAGTGCATCAGTCATGCAGGGCAAATTAAAGGTTTAGCAGCAATGTAGTAGCAGTTCATTCTGCACTACGCTGACTGTGAAAGAGAATTTAGTCTTATGAATATATAAACAAAAATGTACAAATCATTTAGATGCCATACATTTGGAAAATTTAATGAGAATTAAACTCTTTTACAGTCTACCCAGAATTTAAAATGTTCATAGTTGTTCATAGTGTTTATAATTTATGAAAATGTTCATAAAAAAGATTCAGTTCATTTTTCAATAATTTAACATTTAAATATGCAAAACGGGCGGCATGGTGGCATAGCAGTGAGGAGACCTGGGTTCGCTTCTCGGGTCCTCCCTGCGTGGAGTTTGCATGTTCTCCCTGTGTCTGCATGGGTTTTTTGTTTAATAATCTGCTGGTTTAAAGTACTGTATTACCAGATAGACCTTCAAAATGCTGCTTCATAAGATGTACATGACATAACCCCATAAGTGGTTTGCTGTAGTATTGCGAGTCATCTTTAAAAGCCAAGACTCTGCCATTATTGTCTGACCCCTATTAACATGCTATAAACTGGAAATCTTCCAGTGCTGCTCTTTTCATGATTTGAAAGCTCAGAAACACCGATATTGATGAACAATCAAGCTTTGTGTTCCTTTAGCTACTGTTTGGAGTGGTAGTAAGGGAAACATATGAATATCTGCCAGCTAAATCGTTACCAAACAATTTCTTCACCAATATGTTTGTAAAGGTGTGTAATAACATGTATTAAAATGTTGAAATTCAACTCCCGTGGGAAACCCTGAAAAAAACCTGCTCAATTTAGGGTACAGATTAATTATTTTTCTAAAATCTATTTTTTTAAATTGTAAAAGTAACTTGTGAGGGGTCAAATAAGGGTTTTTTTTAATGATTCTGATTTGATTGTTAGCATTTATATTTCACCACAAACATTCCATTGTGGAAAAATAATTTCTATATATATCTCATATTCTACAGTACTTTGCAGGACATTTGAGTCTAGCAATATGCATGATGAAGACATTACTCCATTTATGTTCAACTGCTTTATCTGTGAAGGACCGGATACACCTGTTCAGAGGCTCCAAAATTCTACATTTGTAGAACATATGAAGGAGGCTCAAAAGGAAGGAAAACTGAGGTACCACTTGAAGTGTAAAAATGATCTGTACAACAACTTTGTTGAGATCAACAAGAAGTCAGCTCAAGTATCAAAGGCAGGGAAAGAGTCATCAAAGTTGAAGAGAAGATGCACTTGCTCTGAATTCAATGTATTTACTGCCTGTAGTTCTATAAGTTCACAGTCAGTTCACCTCCTGCATAAGGATGTATGCATTCTTTGCAACCAACCCGTTCAGCTCTACAAAAATAATCCAGCAGAAGCTAGAAACAAATATAGAGTACCAGATAATTTGACTGCAGATAAACTGAAGGCAAGCTTGCTGAAGACAGCACAGAGTTGCGGGGATGACTGGGGCACTGCAGTCATTGAATGCCTGGAAGGGATCAACGACTTGGTAGCAGAAGAAACACTGTACCATTTGCGCTGCAAACTTGTTTTTGAGAGAGGTGAGCATTACTCCAAGACTGAAGAGGAAGGAAAAAGGAAGAGAGGACAGAGGAAAATTGATTAGGAGCGAGATGCAGTTTTTAGTGAATTCTGCAAATGGTATGGCTCAGAATTAGAACATGGGGCAATGACACTTGACCAAGTACACAAAAAACTGAAGGAGTTTGATCAGTCACCAGATAAGAGCCTCTGTTATACAAAGTATTGACTAAAGATAAAACTCAGAGAGAGAGAGATACTTTATTAATCCCCAAGGGGAAATTCACATACTCCAGCAGCAGCATACTGATAAACAATATTAATTAAAGAGTGATAAAAATGCAGTGCAAGTTAAAAAATGCAAGGTGGAGAGTGCAAGGCAGGTATCGCAGACAATAACACTGTATAATGTTAACGTTTACCTCCTGGGTGGAACTGATGAGCCACATAGTGTGGGGCAGAAAAATCTCATCAGTCTGTCAGTGGAGCAGGACAGTGACAGCAGTCTGTCGCTGAAGCTGCTCCTCTGTCTGGAGATGATCCTTTTCAGTGGATGCAGTGGATTCTCCATTATTGACAGGAGCCTGCTCAGCGCCCGTCGCTCTGCCACAGATGTCAAACTGTCCAGCTCCGTGCTTACAATAGAGTCTGCTTTCCTCACCAGTTTGTCCAGGTGTGAGGCATGACACCTTATATTTCACAAGACAGGAGAGAAGGGCAGATGTGCTCTGTCTCAAAGATGGCATCAACAACATTCTGCGAGAGCATCATGCTAATCTTGAACATGGAGATAAGAAGACTCAGATCATAAAGATGGCACTCAAGTTCATATGCAATGACATTGCCATGATTGATCTAGATCCGAAGTCATACCTCACCGCACACAGTATGACTGATATCGATAGTCTGCTGGCACTTGTTCCTGCAAGCCAAGATGTTCTTGAGACCAATTATCAAGACAGACGAAAAAGTTGCTGTTTGGGGATCAGAACTTTTTTAATGGAATGTCGACCTCGGTCAGGAGTCTTGCCACACCACATGGGACTTGCCATACAACTTGATCATAGATTTGGGTCAAAATGGATGCTCAACAAGTTACACCAGCTGGGATACACTGAGTCTTACTCGGAGACACAAAACTACAAATACTGCTTCCTTAATAGCAGGAGTGGAGATGGTGCCCCAGATACTTATGTAACTCTTGACACCATTGTGGAAGAAACCGATGATCAGATCAATGATGAGATTGTGTTTGATGCTGCACTTGAGGATCTATCAGCGATGACAGCCAGTGACATTGAAATGTTGAGCAACGATCAGGTGGTCTCTATGGAGGTTGGGGAAACAAACAATGCAGTCACTCAGTTTGTTGGAGACAATATAGATTTAAACATTGTCTCTATTCATGGGAACACTCCCTTCCACTCAATGGGTTGGATCAAAGTCACCACTCCAGCACCACCTTGCTTGACATCTTTGCCATTGCAGGTCATCATCAATACGCCAAGGGCGCACAGCTGTACTGTCAACTCGTGAAGGAACTCGAAAGTTTGCCTGCTTACAAGGACACCTTAGAAAGTTTCACTGCCCACGGGAACCACGTTGCCCGTTACTCCAGCCATGAGTGGTCTGGCACTTGGTGTGACATCTGCATTGAGCAGGCATTAATGAAGGCAGCCAAGTTAGAAGATGGACTGAGCAGAGGGAGAATGAGAAACAGTGTTTCTGGCCACAAGTGCTGGGTGCTCACCCTCAGTCATTTCTCTGATGTCAACCAGCGGATGGAGAAAGACATCAGGAAACATGTTCCACTCCACAGAGACCTTGCCAAAACAAAGATGAAGCGACATACAGTAGCAGTTGAACTTGTCCTAAAATAGTTAGAGGAGAACAAGCCATTCGACAATGATCGAGACAAGGAGTTGCTTGTGTCTTTCTCAACAGGATTCAAAAGCACAGGAAATGACTCAGTCAATGCTGTGAGAGCAGCTGAAGTAGGGATGTAGATGCAGATCAAGCTGGATGGATAGTCAGTGACATCGACCATGAATGTCAAGTCAAAGGTACAAGCCCTGTCATCACTCAGAAAGATCCCCATGGTCAACGAGAAGAAGATTCACCTTGACTCACTAAAGTTGTTCAACCAATTGATTATTTTTGCCCAGTGGGATATGACAGTTGAGACAAGCTTACAGTATGAGCTGACTCCCTTCCCATTGTCCCTGTTCAGCAGCAAAGATCAGAAGATGAACAAGGCAAACAAGGCAGACTTTTCAAAGACAAGCCTGAAGGCGTTTACTGATCCACTTGACCTCAGTAACCAACCCTGCTGCACCCTGGTGATTGATGACGGATGGCTTCTCTACATGGTGAAGTGGGAACAACATCAGACCTGGCAGGAGATCGTCCAGATGATCATTGTGGTCTTTGATGGCTACAGCAGGTCACCAAAAGATCACGGCCACATCCGGCGTACCGAGAATTCCTGCTGTGATCTCCAGATTTAATCGGATATGTTCCAAGAGCAAAGTTCCTGGACAACACTCATAACAAAAGTGCGCTCATCCACCAAATCTCTTCAACCTTCTGAAAACATCACATCACTGTGGAGCAGTGTGACAATGATGCTGACACTTCGATTGTGAGAGAGGCATTGGCTGCTGCTTCAGATTGCTCTGTTGAGGTCAGTAACATTTGTGTTTGTATTTTTCTTCATTAACTACTAGATGGTGCCGGAGGGGGGATGGGGTAGTTTAAAAAGAAGAGAATTCAGATTGTTGAAAAGTTTGATCTGTTTATGCACGGTTCATTATGCTTTTTATATATTGGTCTATTTTACAGATCGGGGCAGAAAATGCAGACGTGCTGGTAATGCTGGTGCACCATAGCTCAGGCAGCCACCATCCACTCTTCTTCACCACATCAAACGGCTCTTATGACATCAGAAAGATCCAAGAATCTCTCTCTGAAAGACAGATGCGCTACCTGCTCTTCTGTCATGGCTTCACGGGCTGTGATACGGTTTCTGCAATTGCTGGCCATGGGAAAACAACTCTATTTGACAGGTAATAATGATAATACTATTACTTCAACAAATAATAATAATGATAATCATTGTCATCATAGCAAAACTATTCAAAATAAAAATAATAATTGTATTTCTGTTTCACATTATACTTGTCATAAACCTGATACATTTTTTCAGGTTTTGTGCTGAGGACGTGGATGAGTACATGGACATCTTCTTTGACACAAAAGCCACCAAGGAGGCAGTGATTCAGGCTGGTACTGTGGTTTTCCAGTACATTTACCATGGACCAGATACTACATTAGGTGAAATTTGGTACAACATGTTCTCAAGGAAGGCGGTGGCAGGAGTGATCAAACCAGAGACTCTACCTCTAACAGAGGGGTGCAGCTGCACAGAATTCACTCTGTGCCTACCTGCAGACCCGGGACTGGATCCTTCTACAGAGCATGTCTCTGAACCCCAGTGACTATGGATGGACTTTAGGTGTGCATGGGTATGAGCCAGTTCCAACAATAGATCCCATGGCTCCGGAGTAGCTACTTAAGTTCACGAGCTGTAACTGTCATGGAGATTGCAGCAACCGGCAGTGCAGCTGCAAGAAGAATGGGTTCACGTGCATCTCGGCCTGTGGAGTCTGTAAAGGAATTACATGCAGAAATTGTAGTGATGATGTTGTTGAGTCTGAAAAAGACATAGACCATGACTCTTGAAGCTTCTGACAATGCGAATAATAAATAATAAAAGGCAAAGCCCTCACTCACTGACTGACTGACTGACTGACTGACTCACTCACTCACTGACTCATCACTAATTCTCCAACTTCCGGTGTAGGTAGAAGGCTGAAATTTAGCAGGCTCATTCCTTACAGCTTACTTACAAAGGGAAGGTTTAATTTCGAAATTCTACGCGTAATGGTCATAACTGGAAGCTGTTTTTCTCCATATACTGTAATGGAGTTGAGCTGGATGGCCGTGGGGGGAGGAGTTTCATGTGACATCATCATGCCTCCCATGTAATCACGTGAAATGACGTAGAAAACCAGGAAGAGCTCAAAAAAGCGCTGAATAAAACATGCATTATATAATTGAGAAGGCAGCGAAACAATAAGAAGCGAGCGACTGACATATACAACCATATTCATGAGTGCTGCTACTTCGGAAACAAAGCACGGTGTAAACCTAAAGTTTAAATTAAGTTCATAGACAGGCTGCCACTGGCGTTTATAATTTAGTGCCTGCCCATATAAGGCCATCCATCAGCGGCAATCCAATAGAAACATTACATACAGCCGTGGACATCACACGAGATGGCACCAGCACAGCTGGGAACCTTCGATGCAAGAACACCAAGCGGCTCACGTGAACTGACGCAGTGCACAGACAAAACAGTTCCAAAGAGTGCTGAACAAAAACCAAATTACACAATTGAGAAGGCAGCAAAAAAATATGAAGCGCCTGATACATACAAGCATATTCATAAGTGCAGCTACTGCGGAAACAAAGCACAAGGTGGAAAAAGTCAATGTCCCGCTAAAGGAAGACAGTGTAAAAAAAAAACCGTGCATGCAGTGTGTCAGGTCTCAGATAAAGAGGAAGACGAGCTGTTTATTGATGCAGTAAGAAACGAATCGATGAATGAAACCTGTTATCTTTACAACGATTGACAAACACGGAATGTAACTTGAACACAACACATCGTACAAATAATGATAACACTGTTTTAGCCTAATGTACAAAATAATTTTGGCTAAGGTTACTCAGATTAAGTTGGTCAAATTACCTTTTATGTTTCTGACTTATTTTTTTAAGAAGAAAAACTGAACTTTATGTTGAAATTTTGGTTATTATTATTTAAAGACAATACCATTCTAAAAATGTACTTAAAGTACTTAAACTACCACTTTATTTTTAAGTCTGCCCAATTTTAACCAGGGATGATATTTTTGCTTCTGTTTTGAATTCAAATGCAGTTTAAAAGCACTTTTTTTTCCAGAAATTAAAACAGCTTAAGTTTACAATATTCATGTCCATGTCTATTATTTGATTCTGTCGCCCACTATAAAACCCTTTTAAATTAAAAAAAAACATTTGTGATTTGGGGCAAATTTACGTGTGCGCTTACATACGATTAATCAAGATTAATTATTACACAGCCTCTAATTAATTGGATTAATTTTTTTAATCGAGTCCCACCCCTAATATATACTGCTCAAAAGAATTAAAGGAACACTTTTTAATCAGAGTATAGCATAAAGTCAATGAAACTTATGTGATATTAATCTGGTCAGTTAAGTAGCAGAGGGGGTTGTTAATCATTTTCAGCTGCTGTGGTGTTAATGAAATTAACAACAGATGCACTAGAGGGGCAACAATGAGATGACCCCCAAAACAGGAATGGTTTAACAGGTGGAGGCCACTGACATTTTTCCCTCCTCATCTTTTCTGACTGTTTCTTCACTAGTTTTGCATTTGGCTACAGTTAGTGTCACTACTGGTAGCACAAGGTGATACCTGGACCCTACAGAGGTTGCACAGGTAGTCCAACTTCTCCAGGATGGCACATCAATATGTGTCATTGCCAGAAGGTTTGCTGTGTCTCCCTGCACAGTCTCAAGGGCATGGAGGAGATTCTAGGAGACAAGCAGTTACTCTAGGAGAGCAGGACAGGGCCGTAGGAGGTCCTCAACCCATCAGCAGGACCAATACCTGCTCCTTTGTGCAAGGCGGAACAGGCTGAGCACTGCTCGTGCCCTACAGAATGACCTCCAGAGGGCCACTGGTGTGAATGTCTCTACCCAAACAATCAGGAACAGACTTCATGAAGATGGCCTGAGGGCCTGATGTCCTGTAGTGGGCCTACATGCTTCTAATGAGATGACAGATGGTGTTGTGGGGGATCTCCTCCCAGATCTGGACCAGGGCATCACTGAGCTCCTGGACAGTCTGAGGTGCAACCTGGTGGCATTGGATGGACCAAAACATAATGTCCCAGAGGTGTTCTATTGGATTTAGGTCAGGAAAGTATGGTGGCCAGTCAATGGTATCAATTCCTTCATCCTCCAGGAACTGCCTGCATACTCTCACCACATGAGGCCAGGAATTGTCATGCACCAGGAGCCACTGTACCAGCATAGGGTCTGACAATGGGTCCAAGGATTTCATCCTGATACCTAATGGCAGCCAATGTGCCTTTGTCAAGCCTGTAACGGTCTGTGTGACCCTCCATGGATATGCCTCCCCAGACAATCATTAACCCACCACCAAACTGCTCATGCTGAATGATGTTACAGGCAGCATAATGTTCTCCATGGCTTCTCCAGACCCTTTCACTTCTGTCACGTGCTCAGGGTGAACCTGCTCTCATCTGTAAAAAGCACAGGGCACCAGTGGTGCATCTGCCAATTCTGGTATTCTATGGCGAATGCCAATCGAGCTGCATGCTGCTGGGCAGTGAGCTCAGGGCCCATTAGAGGACATGGTGCCCTTGGGTCACCCTCATGAAGTCTTTCTGGTTGTTTGGTCAGAGACATTCACACCAGTGGCCTGCTGGAGGTCATTTTGTAGGGCTCTGGCAGTGCTCATCCTGTTCCTCCTTGCCCAAAGGAGCAGATACTGGTCCTGCTGATGGGTTATGGACCTTCTATGGCCCTCTCCAGCTCTCCTAGAGTAACTAAATTTCATTAACACCACAGCAGCTGAAACTGATTAACAACCCCCTCTGCTACTTAACTGACCAGATTAATATCCCATAAGTTTCATTGACTTTATGCTATACTCTGATTAAAAAGTGTTCCTTTAATTCTTTTGAGCAGTACATATATATATATATATATATATATATATATATATATATATATATATATATATATATATATATATATATATATATATATATATATATATATATATATATATATGATGTGTATATATATGTTTATATATGCGTGTGTGTGTGTCTGTGTGTATATATAAATATATATATATATATATATATGCCAGCAACACTCATGACAATGACAAAACAATTACATTGTCAATCATGTTACGTTATTATTAAAATGTTTCCTTTTCTTTTTACTTCTCCGCTGCCAAGCGCGGGTATTTTGCTATATATATATATATATATGTAGATAGATATGACAACAACACTCATATCAATGACAAAACATTTACATTAACAATCAACTTACGTTATTTTTAAAATGTTTTCTTTACTTTTTCATAACTTCTTTAATATTACTTCTCCGCTGCGAAGCGCGGGTATTCTGCTAGTGAGAAATAACTCTGAGTATTATATAAGTATATGTAATAAAAGCTGCTTTGAATGTAAATGTAAAAGTGAATGTGGCCTTTTTCAACAATGGAGTGTTTGTAGCCATCTACGAGAATACTTCACCACAGCGCAATCAATTTTCTATCAAACACATAAACACAAATCACTTGGCACACAGAAATGGCATTTGCAACAACTTAGACAATGATACACTAATGCCTCATGTCAGTCTGTTTAATAACGTCAAAAATGTTTCTGGGTGGGAGTCAAGCATGTTAGAGTAGTGGAGGGGATACATTATTGTCAGTTGGGTACATTGAACTAATATGAGCTTTGGAATCAGAAAGAGACAAAAAATATAGGAGAAAGATATCCTCATACTGTTGGAGTGATGGACTGAGTATGCAAATGATTTTTATTTACTTTTAGTGCATTTAAGAATGGAAAACATTTCATTCTAAAATTTTGTAACATCAATTACGCGCCCCATGGATACTTCGTCTTGGGACAAATGTCCCCCCTTGCAACCCCTCCCCCCAAGTTACGCCACAAAGGGGTTTGGCTGAACGCATGCTAAGTAGCAGTCGGATTATCTTCTGGTTTGCTGTTGCTGGCAAGCTGCGTGTTTTGCTTGCTGCTTGTCATTGTTTTAAGAGCTGGGAGCACATGAAGCGTGTCTGCCAAAAGCATTCTAACAACTGCTAGGTTAGATGTCTGTGAACTTGTTTTAAATGTTGTCTCACTGCCTTGTCTCGTGTGACATTAAAGTATCTCTCGCGGGACATCAAATTGTCTTACGAGCAGATCACTTTTCGTCTCCCTTCCAAGATTTTTTTTTATAATAGAGAGGTATTTACTTCTTTATTAAAACTTTAGATAAAATTAAAAATTGCAGCTCATTTGAGATATCTAAACTGCTTTTTGAGAGATCTTAAAATAACCTTGAGATACTTCAAATTCATTTCACTTCTAGGGCAGACCAAATATCTTTCCTTGAAAATTTCTCTGTTTCAGCTCCTAAGTATTAGTCTTTCCAGGTTTTTTCAAAATTCCTAAAATTGCCTGTGAATTAACTATTTTTTACTTAAGGTTTACCTCAATATCCTAGTTAAACTGCCCATCACAGCCATGTCTATTATGCCCCTAATCATCTCCAATTGTCTGTCTCTTTGTCACCCCTTCACCACCTAATAGTTTATGAGTAGCAAGCATACAGGCACAATAATGGTTGTTGTTGCAGCATCTAGATGGATGCTACACATTAGTGGTATGTAAAGCAGTTTGAGTAGTGGGAAAAGTGCTATCTCTCTATTGTAATAAAAAAAATCCTGGGACAAGAGAAGACTTTTTAGCCTGGGATGGGACATGACTTTTTCAGAGAGATGCTTTCATGTCCCGCGAGACAGGACTTTGTGCCAAGAGATTTAACCACGCCCATTGACGGAAATAAAAGACAAAGAGTAGATGACAAAGTAGTCATAAAGAATTCAAAAACGTTGGCACAATACACATGCAGAGCAGGTTAGGGATAATGAAAGTACTAAAATTCGAAAGTCTCAAAAATGATAGTAAAAGATTGCATTAGAGCAAAGAAATGGAAATAGCGGTGAAATAGCGGAACAGCGAAGAGAGATTGAATATATCGTTCAGATTTAAACTTTAAGCCAGAGACTTGTAGATTGCCTAATTCATGTTGCCATCAGGGAAAAGTAGTGTTTCTTCCCAATGAAGGGGCGTATCTGCAAGAATTAAAAGATTTGTTGTTTGGTGAAACTGAAATCCACATACGCGAACAGGAGAGATGTGAAGCAGCTGGCGCATAGGGCTGGCCGGGTGGGGTTGGCGAGCGAAGCAAGCAGGGGGAGAAGCCTCCTAGCATAAATGTATTAGTATTATAAACAATCTGTATAAGCATATGCCTACATATTTTCATTAATTCCATGCAGCTCTGGCAGAGTAACTTGCTAATGTGTATATTGCATAGCAAACAATGCTATGAAACTTGGAGTACTTAGTTTAAATAAAAACCTGCATTGTAGTTTGGCTGAATTCACTACTTGGGCAGGTGTTTGTAACACTAAAACTATCCAAATGAAAGTGAAATTATACAATTAAAAGTAACCAACAGTAGCAAATATTTAAATTCCTAGCATCTTAGAAGCATATGTTCACTCTAAAATGCTTAGTAAATTAAAAAAGGAGCTTTTGTGGTTATAATAAAATTAAGTTGTTTCACTAGATTTCAAAATGACATTAAATCAGTTTTTTGCAACCCATGAAAACTTCTAAATTATGACTATTTTTTCTTCAGATGCTAAGATCTGTTAACAGGGAATTAAGCAGATAATACATAACCTCCCACACACGCATTTTTTTGTTTAAAACCAGAATATGGTTACCCTACAAGGAGTCCCTTTGAAAACAGAAATTTTACAGTAAGCCATTTTGATATACCAGTGGATTTCAGATATCTCAGAATACATTTTTTTTAAAAAGATATCTAGAAATTTGAAATCTTTATACAAATCAGATGTTTAATTGTAATATATCTTAAAATGAATGCTCAGAGAGCTGCAACAAGTTGACAGTTAAAATACAAACTTAATGCACACACATCCATACACCAGCACAGATTAGTTTACAGAGGAATAAATTAGTTACCTTATGCCAAACTGTTCCTGTTAAAATGAACTTTAAGTCTATCTGGTGGCATACAACTTAAATTCTATTTGAACAGTACAATAAAATTAACAAGTTCAGCAGGTGGGCCTTGTTGCCTTGAAGATGTCTGACTACTGCCTCACGCCATCAACAAAGTGTTTGTCAGCCAAACTGATGCACCAATGTCTGGCAACACTGGTGGCTGTGTAAATGTTTTCTGGGTATGGGGATTTCAGCGGCAGTCTCAGCCTGAATCCTGTCATTGTTAATGAAGCATGAGTCAAACAAACCTCACTTCTGCTTTTGCAGCACAAAACACACATTTCACTTCCTGACAAGACCTTACTGGGTCTCAGCTCTCATAAATGAATGAGCCTGCACCTGCAACATAAGACATAAACTAAATTGAGGTTACTATGGATGTCAAACTACAGAAGTAGCAATCACAGGAGTGAAAAACCAAAGCCTCCAACTGAGTAAGGTTATAGAAATGAAGACAATAACAAAAACAAAAATCACTTGAAAAGTCATGCAGTATGACAAGTGCTTTAGAGGGACTGGAAATTTAAGACCAGAGTCTGCAAATGTGACATTATACTGGAACAAGTGATCAGGCTGAACCTTCTAAGATGAGACTGAGTGACATATCAAATCAGGTTGAATTAATATTCTAGGATTCTACAACAAATAAATAAAAACATATGATAAAAAGGGGCATTGTAGTATTCAACAAAAAATATCAATAAGTAGTACATTACCAATTTATGCTTTAAATGGTTATGCAAAATATTTTCCTGTACAGTAGTAGTTTACACAGAATTAGCTTGCATTTACACATACACTCAAAAGTTTTTTAGCCGTGCTGGTAATAAGCCATGCTGCATCACAATTTAATGTCTCCTTTTGTATTGGCTTTCATATTTTTTCTGTAATTTTGTTAGTTTTAGTTATACTAAATATCTCATGAGTGATAATCATTTTCTTCTCATGTTTTATGCTAATTATGGTAGATCTGAAACTAGAAGCTACACCTACAAGAAGGACTTAAGGGTCATAGTGGATCCATAATTATTGACAAGTAGACAGTGAACAGAAAACGCTATGATTGCTGATAGGAATGGTGGGTTACACAGTACACTATCCCAAGATCAAATCATGGGAGGCGATGTATAGGCTATAAAATACACTTGTGAAATAGCATTTGCAATATTGTGGATTTTTTTTTTTTTAATAGAAGCTAAAACACAACACACACAATAGTACTAGAAAAGACTACATATTTTCCACACTATAGACATGAGCTAAAAGGAAAAAGAAAAATGGAGATGAATCCTATAAGAGAAGGAAAAAAAATAGTACGGTGCCAATGCTAATTTAAGAGTTCTTTAACTTTAATCTGGGGGTACATGAAAGCTGGTTAAAGCAATTTTTACACAAATGTTAGGATTTTTTGTATTACTGCACAGGGAACCAAAGATGGATTGAATTAGCAATATAGTAGATGGTATTACATTTTAGACCTTCTAAGTTTTCCTTGATGGCAGTTTGCTGTAATTAAGTGATCAGGAATTGACAAGCTTCATTGGGCTACATAAGCCACAGTAGTTGCACTATTACCTCAAAGCTCCAGATTCCTGGCTTTGATTCTTGACTAGATTAGATAGATTAGATAGATAATTTATTAATACCAAGGGGAAATTCACATACTCCAGCAGCAGCATACTGATAAAAAACAATATTAAATTAAAGAGTGATAAAAATGCAGGTAAAACAGGCAATAACTTTGTATAATATTAATGTTTACCCTTGGGTGGAATTGAAGAGTCACATAGTGTGAGAGAGGAACGATCTCCTCAGTCTGTCAGTGGAGCAGGACAGTGACAGCAGTCTGTCGCTGAAGCTGCTCCTCTGTCTGGAGATGATACTGTTCAGTGGATGCAGTGGATTCTCCATTATTGACAGGAGCCTGCTCAGGCCCGTCGCTCTTCCACAGATGTCAAACTGTCCAGCTCCATGCCTACAATAGAGCCTGCCTTCCTCACCAGTTTGTCCAGGCGTGAGGTGTCCTTCTTCTTTATGCTGCCTCCCTAGCACACTACTGCGTAGAAGAGGGCGCTCGCCACAACTGTCTGATAGAACATGTGCAGCATCTTATTGCAGATGTTGAGGGACGCCAGCCTTCTAAGGAAGTATAGTCGGCTCTGACCTTTCTAACACAGAGCATCAGTATTGGCAGTCCAGTCCAATTCATCCATCTGCACTCCCAGGTATTTATTGGTCTACACTTTGCACACAGTCACCTATGATGATCACGGGGTCCAGGAAGGGCCTGGGTCTCCTAAAATCCACCACCAGCTCCTTGGTTTTGCTGGTGTTCAGGTGAAAGTGGTTTGAGTTGCACCATTTAACAAAGACTAGGGCATAGTTTATAGAATGCATTCTATGCGTATTCTAGCATTTTCTCCAGTGACTCAGATTTTCTTTCAAAATACCCATGTGTTAGATTTAGCCATATGAATGGTATAAGTGAGTGTGGATGTATGTTCAGGCAAGTAGTTTATTTATATAGCACAATTTAAAAACAGTTAGTGGTTGACCAAAGTGCTTTACAACCTTACAAATAAATAAATGAATAAAAATAAATAAAGCATACAACTTCATATGGGTAATATCCATCCATTCATCCATTATCCAACACACTATATCCTAACTACAGGGTCATGGGGGTCTGCTGGAACCAGTCCCAGCCAACACAGGGCACTAGGCAGGAAACAAACCCTGGGCAGGGCACCAGCCCACCTCAGCATATGGATAATAAAGAAAACAAACAAAAAAAATACATATAAACACACCACTAAAACACCTAAAAATTCAGAGTACACAAGTGGATATTTCGCCTGGATTTAAAACATTCAATGGTGGGAGCTGATCAAACATGGAGAAAGCACAGTCGCCTCAAATGAGTGTTTAGGACAGAAAGCATCAGCTTATTGTTTGACCTCTGAGCTCTAAAAGGACAGTAGGGATGTATGAGGTCAATGAAGTAAGCCAGAGCTTAACTGTCCAAAACTTTAGAGACAAACAGTAAAATTTTAAAATGAACTATGTCCAGTGGTGGACATACTTGTTCCTATTCAGTGTTGTTCCCACCTTGCACCCAGACTTTACAGGGTAGACACTGCCTATCAAGAACCCTGAAACAGATAGATGAGTTAGGAAATGGATGGTGAAGAAGGTCTATTTTAAATTTGCTAGAAAACCTGAGGAGCAAACATTGCTCTTGGAAGGGAATATTGAGCTTGATGCAAAGGACATCACTACTTTTAACTTTAGCCTCACTTTTAACACCATATGCTGCTTCTGCAATTGTCATACAATTTTTCTCAACATATACGGAGGTAATTGGTCCACTGAGCAATGACTGGTATTCTGCAGCATCTGAGGATTCCTCACCTTCTTCAGCTTCACTAACTTGATCTTTTTGACAACATCTAAAATCAAAGGGGTATTACCCTAGCAGATCCATTTAATTGATGTAATGTTTATATTAACCATAGTCCAAGTGTGACAAAGATGTAGGCTAAAATATTCACATGACTACAGCTCAGAAATCATTCACATGAAATGGAGGAAAGTTGCAAGCTAAGAAATATTTCTCTTCTGTTTGCCATAACTCAAGGGTCTTGGGACACCATTATATAATGAACATTGCTGTTTTTACCTTAAAGAACATTATATATGTGAAAATTGTTTTATACCGTCTCTGTAGCTACCTCACAGTTAACTCTGGAGGTACCTTTTTTTTGTAAAAAAAAAAGCCCTCACAATGGAGTACCAAGTTAATATGCAAACATCATCCTATTTTTGGTGGGTGGCGCTCCAAAAAAAAAAAACTCTTTCAGCTATTTGCCAAAATCTCTCTATTATGATAAAAAAAAATCCTGGGACAAGACGTGTCATTTTCAGAGAGATACTTTCAAGTCCCACGAGACAGGACTTTGTGCCAAGAAATGTAACCATGCTTGGGACCGTAAATAAAAGACAAAGAGTAGATGATAAAGTAGAATGTCGTAAAGAATTCAAAAACGTTGGTGCGATTCACATGCAGAGAAGGTTAGAGATAATTAAAATACTAAAATTTGAAAGTCTCAAAAAATGACAGTAAAGATCGCATTACCGCAAACAAACGGAAATTATTACGCTGTGAAATAATGGAACAGCGAAAATAGATTGAATATATTGTTTGGATTTAAACTTTAAGTCGGAGACTTGTAGATCGTCTAATTCGTGTTGCCATCAGGGAAAAGTAGTGTTTCTTCCCAATGAAGAGGCGTATCTGCGAGAATTAAAAGATTTGTTTTTTGGTGAAAGTGAAATCCACATATGCGAGTAGCAGAGACGCGAAGTGGCTGATGCGAAGTGGCTAGTGCGAAGTGCAGACCGGGGGGTTGGCAAGCGAGGTCCCCTAGTACTAAAAATGATTTAGATTAAATATAAGCAGTAAACTGAGTCTAGTGTAGGAGATACAAGTTTACATCTCCACCTAAGCAATGATTCACATGTACAGTGCACCAAGCCACTATTTTAATATGCCTTGACATAACAAACTTTAAACCTCTTTTAAAAGTGATGAACATGATGTATTTTAGTTCATTTTTAAGAGGGTCAGTGCTGTATATTTACACCACAAAATTTAGCTTTTTGTCAGTTTATATAGGCTGGCTGATGTCACTTTTCAGAATTAGAAAGCAAATCCTAGTAACATCACCGGTGTGGTTCACTCACTGCACACAAGTTATGTTGCATGCTCTATGGCTTATTCAGTACCTATGATGTATAGACATAGCCCAATATTTTGACACAGCTTGACTTGTTGGGCACCTCTTGAAGACTATGCAAATGGTTATATACCAAGTGAACAAACGTTTAGGGAGCAGCAGGATTATTTTTTTTCCTAGGATGACTGGCTTATGAGCCAATTTGGGCTCCAATAAGCCATTCATCTTTAAGCTATATCCTGGTGTTGGGCCCAAAATTAAAAATATAGATTGTTCAAATTCAGGCTGTACTTGTTCATTTTCAGGTTTCAACAATGGTGGCTTTTCTAGCAACAGACACCAACCAGTGGAATGAGCTCTTACTTTACATACCCAATTGCTTTTTGCTTTTATTCTCTTCAATAAAAAATCCACACACTGCAACCTTTGCTTAATATATAAACATTTATGTATTGTATTGAAGAAAAAAAAATAGTACATGCACAGGTAGATATAGATAGATAGATAGATAGATAGATAGATAGATAGATAGATAGATAGATAGATAGATAGATAGATAGATAGATACTTTATTAATCCCAAAGTAGGTCTTCATATTGAAAATTAGCAATACATTTGTAAATAATCAAATAAGCAACATCACACATTTGATCTTCATTTTTGTAAACTATCACAGTTAGATTCCCTAGTAAATGACAAAGAATAAACTTAGTTGCATGTTTGCCAAGTATTCTGTTCCTGTTTGTATAACTATTTTGTCACATGGAAAAACTATAAATAAACTTGCAAGGAAATTTGCCATAAGTTAAAAAAAATCTTAAACCTTATATGGAAAGAAACCATTAATCCTTCACCTTAAATCATACAAGTACATTTAGCTCAACGTCTGCTTCTATACTTATAACTGCAAATGAATTTTCACTATGACAGGTGAGAGACAGAGAAAAAAGTTCTGGTATCATGTACTTACTAAAAAATATCTGCAGCATATTTCAGAGTAGGAGGAGATCCATGTGATGTTTTACAAAGTACAGCAGTAATAACATTGATTCAAAATGTTTGTAACACTGGATCCAACCCATCCCCATCCAGTGGGCTTTAGAGCACCAATTATGCTATCCTATTGGCAGCTTGTGGAGAGCTGCATAGAGCAAATAGTCCATAGGGTGGAAGAAAGAGGATGCCTCCTTTCCAAAGTCGGAGATTCAGTTAGATCAAGGACCCTGTATATTTGTAAAAATAATAAATCATGTGTTTTTGCCACCAACAAAGACAGTTAGTGGTTTAGAAATGGCTCTGTGGCTTCCCTAGAGCTGTGCAGTAGCAATACATATGTGTGTCTTTTGTTCCAAAAAGATGAGGAATTACCCTAATATTTTCCCAATCCCAAGATTCCCAAGATTGTCAATTTGTAGTGGTTATTCTTGGTCATGTTAATTTGGGAATAAAATAGAGCTGGAACTTTTTTTTAGTAATTCTGATATTTATTCAATATGACGAAACAAAGTTAGTTAGGCTAAAAAACTATGGCTTTCAAAATCATAGTACTACCCTTATTTCAGCTTTTTTATCCTATGGTAGTCAATGGATTATCTGAAAGACATATAGGTCAGATACATACAATAGCAAACAGAAAGTTTGTAGCTTCCACTCCAAATTCCTTTGAACTGCTTTAAAGATCCAATAAATGCTGAAAATAAGTATCATGAAAAATGTTGAGGTCTGTGGCTTTTGCATGAAAATCTTCAGAAAATACTTTCTGTTATTTCTGTTTTGGCAACTACTTTTAACATAGCAGGCTCTTGAAAAGCCAGTTAGTGTGAAGACTGAACTTTACAGAGCCTCCCCTTCAAAGTGATAAACCACACTTATAGGGAGGTAGGCAGCCATCAATTCATTTGCCCAATTAGTTGACAGCAGTGGGGAGAGGGGATTAGGCATACTCATGTACAGTACTCACTCCTTAATAACAGGAAAAATTTAAATATTGTCTAATCTTTGGACTGTGGGTAGGAATAAAAAGAACAACACAACCATTCATAATTTAAGAAATGTGCAGAAGCAATTAAAAAGGTGAATAAAATGTTCAGTTATATAAAAAAAAAACTGTTAAATATAAAATTGAGGGACATTATGCTTAGACTGTGTAATGCACTAGTGAGGCTGCATCTGGAGCACTACTACAAGAAAGACATAGCCGCACATATAGCTGTGCAGAGAAGATCAACCAAGTGCACACCAGAACATGTTGTACAGACTCTGAGCATTAATATTTTTTTAGTATAGAGCAGAGGAGACTGTGTAGAAACCTAGGATCCAGGTTTTCAGAATCTTAAAGGCAGTGATAAATTAGATCCCACAGAATTCTTTTAACTAAATGGTGAATCTCATACTCAAGGACACCGGTGGAATTTAAAGGGAAGTGCATGGACTGAAGCCAGAATGCACTTTTTACGCAAACAGTTATGTGAATCTGCAACACATTACCAAGCCATGTAGAAGAAAACTTGACAACCTTTAAGAAATATCTGCATTTTGGAATAATTCAGCTATTAGACAAGCAAACAGACTTGATGGATTGAATGGTCTCTTCTCTTGTTTATCAAATTTCTTGTGTTCTTGTAGACATAGGGGAGAGGTAACTCTTTCACACAAACCTCAGTTAATTTTTTATTATTTAAATCTTTATATGTCTGTTGAACCTCATATTTTAGAAATAAGGATTATAACTGTGAGAAAATGCTGGCCCATCATTTGAAGCAAAATAGAATAGCCTAGGCCAGGGGTTCCTAAACTTTAAGCCAAGGCTGCAAAAGTGTAGTAGCACCTAATCAGGGCCCCTGAGTAATAATACTGCAAAACTGATCATTATCTTCAATCTTAAGTTTCCATGAACAGCAGTCCCACGGAATAATTTGAGAATGTCAGACCTATTTGTCAAAGCAAATGCATAGCTTTAGCAGACTTTTGACAAATAGGTAATCAAACACCACGTGATAGATCTAGACCCAGATACTTAAACCATTTTTCTCGGCATACCACCTCCAGAAATTTCACGTTTTAATCTTGAATTACAGTACGTCCTGAACTGTTACTATATTTCTATAATCATTTCCTCAATTAATTATTTTCATGTAAAAACAGTGTAATTTGATATGGAACAAAAAATGCCTTTCAATACTTTACAAAATGTATACAGTTACATTTGAATTCAGATCAAAAGCAGGAGAAAACTCAAAACTTACATACAACTTATGGTCGAAAGAGAGT
Source organism: Polypterus senegalus (assembly GCF_016835505.1). Taxonomy (NCBI): domain Eukaryota; kingdom Metazoa; phylum Chordata; class Cladistia; order Polypteriformes; family Polypteridae; genus Polypterus; species Polypterus senegalus. The sequence goes on along the minus strand of NC_053154.1, from coordinate 339,053,512 downwards.
AGAATCTCACACATTGTTCCAAGTCAATGTTAAGGCTGACATTCTTCCCTGGCTAACTCTGTTTCAAGGTTTAGCAAACTCATGTATTTTTAAAGGAAGGATAAAGGTTATTCAGCATTAGTGACTCAATGCAACATTAATCAACAGTGGAAAGCTTTAACGCTAAAATGAAATGTTAGATAAATGCATTTTATTATGAATGATTAAAGTTGGTCTTTTTTTGCGCATCCTTCACTGGTCTGAAAATGATGATACACAAACAGGTTTTCCAAAACTAAAAATATTGTAACATTGGTGCAGCGAATTTATGACAGAGAGAAACATTTTGCAGATTGCTTGAGTCAGTGATTAAAGACAAAAATCTGCCAATCTTGACACTTTATTCCCAGGAGAGTCTCCATCCTCAAACAGGTAGGTAGCAACCCAGAGCCATGATATCAGACTGAACAAGCTTGAACTGGCATGGGTGGTGGGCATGAAATAAAACAACAATGTCTGGAGTGAGACAGAAGTGAAGACTTGCTGCAGGAGCACTATGACACAGAGCACTGAAACTGAAATTTAGACTAGCTTCGGGTTTGACTACCACGTAACTAACAGTCTTTTTTTATGGCACACTTCCCAGCTCTCATGGTGAGAATAGCAGCACATAACTACTATACATTGATACAGGATTCCTTTCGTGCATTAAAATTGTACAACATTTTTGGTTAAGATCAATTAAAAACTACATATGGTAATATAAAGGCAATCTTCAGAATTGGAATAGATTTTTTAATAGGAACTTCCAATTTGCCAGGAATGCCCCTCAGTGCCTGCAAGAGCAGCCTGGCTTCCTGCATGAGCAAACAGTTTGTTTACACTTACCTCTGATCATTTTAACACTTTGCTCATTTAAAACAGAGGAAAAACATATGTTTTGATTTTATTGTGCAAGTGATATTAATGAAACAGATTTACAAGACATTGGTGTCAAATCTCAGTGCATCTTGAGCAGCTGAAATTTTACTATGACTGTTTATAAATACCAGCACAAACGCCAGAGCTTCCAATATAAATCATTAGATTACATGTGTTTGTGCGTGCACATGTGTGTGTGTGTGTGTGTGTTGAACAGTTGACAGCTACTGTATATAATTCTTATCAAAATCACAATGCATTCACATTCAGTACTTAGACTGCTGGAAATTGGAGCCACTACTCCTTCCATTGAAGACCACTGAACACATTTGGACATTTCAAATCAATTTAAAAAAAAAAAAAAACTCAGGTTTTAACTAGAAGCAGACACACACACAAAGCTTGTATAGATGACCAAAAATTTATTTTATATATAATTTTATATATCTATACTAATAAAAGGCAAAGCCCTCACTCACTCACCCACTCACTCACTGACTCATCACTAATTCTCCAACTTCCCGTGTAGGTAAAAGGCTGAAATTTGGCAGGCTCATTCCTTACAGCTTACTTACAAAAGTTGGACAGGTTTCATTTAGAAATTCTACGCCTAATGGTCATAACTGGAAGGTATTTTTCTCCATTATCTGTAATGGAGTTGAGCTGGAATGACGTGGGGGGGGCGGAGTTTCATGTGACATCATCACGCCTCCCACGTAATCACGTGAACTGACTGTCAACGCAGTGCGTAGAAAACCAGGAAGACCTCCAAAAAGCGCTTAAGAAAACATGCATTATATAATTGAGAAGGCAGCAAAACAATAAGAAGCGAGCGAGTGACATATACTACCATATTCATGAGTGTTGCCAGCTCGGAAAGAAAGCAAGGTGTAAACCTAAACTTTAAATTAAGTTCATAGACAGGCTACG
>NC_053154.1:338974182-339046682 GCF_016835505.1 Polypterus senegalus | reverse complement strand
CTCTCATTAAGCATTGGGAAGGGGGACTAAGACTATTGTTAATCGACTATAGTTCAGCCTTTAATACTCTAATCCCCTACAAGCTGGTCCCAAAGCTCAGGGATCTGGAACTGAATCTTGAACTTCCTGATTGGCAGACCACAGAGGGAAAGAGTGGGCTACATCACTTCCAACACCCTTATTCTTAATATTGGCATTAAACAAGGATTGCATCCCAAGTCTTCTGTTATATTCCCTGTACACTCACAATTGTACATCTATGCACAGCTCCAGAACCATCGTTACATTTGTAGATGACACAGTGGTGGTAGGCTTGATCTCCAATGAGAACAAACCTTTCTGCCTGGTCAAGGTGGTGTTTCATTGTTGTCAGTCAACTTAGACCTGAAAGTTTTCAAAACCAAAGGAGACTGTGGACTTCAGGCAGAACTAGAAGAAGAACTACACCCCAATTATGATCTATCGGTCTCAAGTGGAGACAAAGTCAGCAACTATAGGTATCTTGACATGAATATTTCAGAGGACCTTACATGAACTAATCATACCTCTGCTCTGATGCAGAAATGAGGGTAGCATCTGAATCACCTCAGGCACATGAGGAGACATTGATCTCTAATCAACATACAGTGGCACATGTATGTCTTGCCAGTTAGCAACAATAATTATTGTTTAAGCAATGAAAATTTGTATGCACTATTGTTGAGCAAAGGAAATTGGAATGTACCATTGTTTAATCATAGACATGTTGATCTAGACAGAGATTGAAGCAGTTATATACCTCTGAGCGAATCAGAATAAAATTAAAAAACTTCTGCCTGCTTCTTGTGTATTTGACTCCTTACTGGTGTAGCTACACCCTGTAGCAACAATGGCATGACAATGGCCCAGTTTCCACTAGACCCGAGGCCAGTAACAATTGAGGGCTTGTCCGTGATCAGTACCCTATTGTGGAGACCATTGCCACTATGCCTGGGAAAGCCTGTTGTGGAGCCTCAGGAAGAGACCAGCATCAGGTACAGAACAGAGAAGGCAATGTCTAGACCTCTCAAGATGCTTATCAGTGATATCCAAATGATGTCTTAGGTTATAAATTAGGGATAAAAGAAGCACAAAACTGTTTCAGAAGCTGACTAATATGAAACAAAAAAGATAGCAAAAACACCCAAAGAATTGGTATATCAAATAATGGATGTTCAACAGCATATGCTGTATGCATCAGAGCAGCATGAGGCTGAATTCAGCTATGATTATAGATTTGTTCTGGGCATATTCCTTCAAACCCTTTATCAACGGTTGAATGAAAAGAACAACAATATCAAACATAAAACCATATCTCATTTACCCAAAGGTAACTGATGTTGTAATTCTAGAGAAGATAACTAAATCTATCAGGGAGAAAGCAGATAATAAAGTATCTCAACCCTCTGAGTAAACATCGGTCAGTCACTTTAAATTTAGTAGAGGCAAAAGGCATTACACAAACTAATCAGACTAAGATGAGCCAAGCAAATGACAGGGTGCAAGTGGAAAGTAGAGCTATTAAGCAGTTAACATCTCAAGTAATTGAACTGGCAAAAACATTTCGAAAAGATTGTCAAACCTACTGATAACAATACCCTGACAGCTCTTTGTGCACTTCCACAATTAAGCACTCAGTTCTCAAGGGGTAGTCCCGACTGAAGATGTCCAGAGTGTGTAAAGCAGGGAAAAGAATGGTGTCCCCACTGTTTCTGCTGTGGTCAGATGAGACATAGAGCTGTTCACTGTTCCAAGAGGGAAACTGGACACAACCAGTGACCTACAGGAGTTAACAGGTCCCATCAGACTATGGTTCCACAACACAACACACTTATCTATTGCTCATCAATAACTTACCTCTTGAAAAACACTAAACTGAACACAGCGAAAGCACAAAATGCAGAGAACAGATAGAACAAATAATTCAACACCAGACACAGGATCTGATCATTCAATGAGAAAGCCAAAATCTCATCTAGCCTTCGCTGTTTGCCACACTTTCCTGCACATGTCAGATCTGAGGTCACAGAACCTGAGTCACAATCCAGGTTCAGAGCCCAGGCCCAAGTGTTTTACCATGAATAAATGGAACGAAGGCCACCTGACAGAAATCCACTGCAAAGAACATCAATGCAGCAAAGACAAGGACTGGAAATAGAGACCAGTGCTATAGAACTTGAGGTGGGAAATACTGACGACCCAGTGGATCCCACAAACTGTCTGGGAGAACAGAGTTACAAAGAGGAAGGTTATCAGCTTGGACTGCCAAACTTAGTGAAGTATTCCCTTGCCATAGACTGGGGCAGCCATCATACTAGCCTTGGAATCCTGGCATCAATGCAGTTATACAAAATCCTGCTACGTTTCTGTTACCAAGCCTCACAATAGTGTATCCAGCATACCCAGGATATGATTATTATTATTCAAGACCAGTGGTTGGGACGCAAAGATCAGAAGAAATCTCATAAAAAGTAGGGGATATATATATATAGATATATATATATATATATATATATATATATATATATATTGTGACGGACAGCTGGGTCCCATGCCCGGCCGGAACGCCTCTGCTGCATACGTCCCGGGGGAGCCATCATGGACATGGCAGTACCTCCCCGGGGCGCTTGGGGTAGTCTCCCTGGCCGTGGATCTCTCCTCAATCTCCCCCGTGGCTCCATGGGACATGGAGTCCACCACAGCAGCCCGGTTGGGAGATGGGGTGGCCGCTAGGGGGTGCTGCAGAGAACCAGCCACCACACTGGACGGTTTATCAGCCCCACCCGGAGGTGCAATTAAGGCCAGCTGGTCAGGCACCTGGAATACTTCTGGGTGGGGTATAAAATGGCCCGCCTCCCAGCAATCAGGGCCAGAATCGGGAGGAAGAGGACGAGGTTGCCTGGGAGGAGTGGTGGAGGAAGGAAAGTGTTGGTTTGTGTGGGTTTTTGTGCTTGGGACTGTGTTGGGCCGGTGGGACACGAGGAAGACGTGTGCCCACGGCTGAAGAGAAAAAAATAAAAAGTATTGAGTGTGAACACGTGCCTCTGCGTAGTCTGTGCCGGGTCGGGCGCTATAAAGCGCCTTTTTCACACTGGTGTAGTCGGCAGGATCCGGCCCGTCCATTTGGGTCGGAACCTGCTTTAATTATTGTTGCAAGACCCGGCATAGCGAAGCGCAACAGCGCGGGGCATACGTTCGGCTCAGCAGTGGCGGAGAGCGCGTTCCTGACGCAGCTACAGGAACACAGTACAGACAGCTCAGCACAGCGCACCGAAGCGCGCACTCGTGGCAGGGGCCACAAGCCGGCACGCACAGTACAGCGAGGGCGGCGGTAAGCGCGCTCACACGGCAGGAGCCCCAAGCCGGCGCACGCCGCACAGTGCAAGACACCAACTGAGGCCGCCAAAGAGCTGCTGTAGGCACCGCAGCAATGGGGAAGAAGAAAGCCAGGCAGACACAGAGGCCAAATGGCGGGCGCCACCACGCTAGTCCGCCGCACGGGTTGCAGCCGGACGTAGGTAAAGGGCCGCGGGTGTGTTATTCCGCATGTGGGACATCCTACCTTCCGGACGCTGAGTGGCGAAGCACCCGATGCGGGCAGGGGGACCTGTGTCCTTGGAGTGCTGGAGCCGCCAGCTTGGGAGAGAGCGAGGCAGAGCAGCATCTCCTTCTCGGCCTGATCCAGCGGCTGTGGGAGGAGAGCCCGGACGAGCTTCCCAGCGTGGTGTCCCAGCAAGGAGAGCCGGAGCAGCTTCCAGAGACAGGTAAACGGGGGGACGTGTGTCAATCACCCACCGAGGAGGATCAGCAGGCGGAGATGATAGACGCTCTCCCCTCTCCTCCAGACTACCCGAAGGGGCCCGTGGGGGATCCACAGGGTCTTGTTGGCACGTGGTCGGCGGAGGGCGACACGGAGAGCCCAAATCTACCGCCGGCCGCCACTATTAATATTTCCTGGGCTGTAGGGGAGGTGAAATCTGTTGTCCTCACCCTACAGTCCCTTTTGCAAGTTTTTCAGGTCCTGCGGGAAGCGAAGGAGGGGCTGGAGAAGAACCTAGGTATCCCGTGCAGAGCCCTAAGTGAATGGCTTCGTGACGGCAGGTGGCCAGCGTCCCACCGTCAGGACAAAGCGGTGCAGCTAAGTGAAGCCGGCACCACAGAGAAAAGGGGGCGGGACGCATCGGCAGCAGCGTTGGTCAATACTGCCTGTCAGGCGGACCCGCCCACCACACGAGAGGCTGCCGTGATGACTGACAGCAAGGCGGACGAGCATGCAGGGAGGCAGCAGGTGGAAACCGGCTGCCAAACAACCCCGCCCCGACAGCCAGCGCCGGTCTTGCGGCAGTCCAAAGGGAAGCAGGCGGTGCGGAGTCCCTCCTCTTCTCATAGGGGGACTCAGACCGCCAGTGCGTCCCAAAGGAAAAGGGGGAACCAGGAGAGGAAACCGGAAACCCCGTACATAGAGCAGTGTATGCCTGGGACCGAAGGAGGGCTGCACTGCAGAGGGGCGGAACTGTCACAAGCCCTCCTTACCCTGCCTGCTTCCGCATGTACCGGGGCCATACTGGAGGGGGTCGGCTGTGTTATAACTGTGGCCGCGGTGGCCATGTCTGGCGGTGTTGTCCCAAGGGACGTCGGGGCAACGCCCCAGACCTGTTTATTCTGTTTTTACAGGCGCAGCCGCGGGACCAGGAATGCCGACTCCCCGTCCTGGAGAAGACCGGCCCTCGCGGGGCAGGCCGATGAGCCCCACAAGCCAGGTCGGGCGCTATAAATAATATATATATATTATGAAGGGCCATTCAGGAAAAAAAGATTGGTTTGTAAATATATACATTGGTTCATATATATATATATATATATCGGTTCAGATACATTGGTTTGAATATATACATCGGTTTGAATACATCAGGTCAGATATATACATTGGTTTAGATACATTGGTTGAGATATATATAAATTGGTTTGCATAGATCTGTTCTGATATATATACATTGGTTGAGATACATCCGTTCAGATATATACATTGGTTTAAATACATCCGTTCAAATATATACATTGGTTGAGATATATATATATATTGGTTGATATACATTGGTTTAAATATATATATTGGTTAAAATAGATTGGTTTTGATATATACATCGGTTCAGATACATCCGTTCTGATATATATATATATATTGGTTCAGATAGATCCATTCAGATATATACATTGGTTGGGATTTATGGGCAGGCACAACGTGGCCATCCATGTTTACCATCTCCCTTTCGCTTCATCATTGCTTCAACAGTGTTGTAATTATTGTGCACATTTTATACAAGTAGCATGTGCCAGTCTGTCGCGTTTTGTTTCGTAAGCCCCTTTGGTTGGGGGTCCTCGAATTCAAAGCACTTTTTTTCCTTTCATTATTTAAAACACTCGCCCAGATACCCGCCTCTTCCCCTCGCTCCGTCCCGCCCCGGCTCATTGTACCCGCTTCCCTCGCTCCCTCTTTTCCCACCCATGACAGATTCTTCTCAAGAGCAGTTACCAGAAAGCATTAACCGCAACCACAGTACGTCCCATTTTTTCACCTCATGAGACGCTGGTTTATCATTGGTGGAAAGCCGCCCGGTGATTTCTGTTATTCCGTATTGGCAGCATTTCATTAAAGGGCGATCTGCTTCAGCAAGGAACTAAGTCCTGTTTGCTGAAAGGATGTTATGGAGGAAAACACTGGAGTGCTCTGTTTCTTTAAATGTTGATCAGGAATCAAAATGACCAGAATATCCCCGCTTCACAAATAACTGATGTTTAACTGTTTTTATAGTAAAACTAACAACACCACACACAAGCACGTACACGCTCACACACACTCAAACTCACAAATCGTGGGTCGCACGTACTACTGATTAAGCGTATCTGTCAAGAGCGATTATTTTTTCACCTCATAAAACAGATTCTTCTCAAAAGCTGAGTTACCAGGAAGCATTGATCGCAACCGCAGTACCTCCCATTTGTTCACCTCAAAATACGCTGGTTTATCATTGACCGAAAGCCACCCGGTGATTTCTGTTATTCCGTATTGGCAGCATTTCATTAAAGGGCGATCTGCTTCAGCAAGGAACTAAGTCCTGTTTGCTGAAAGGATGTTATGGAGGAAAACACTGGAGTGCTCTGTTTCTTTAAATGTTGATCAGGAATCAAAATGACCAGAATATCCCCGCTTCACAAATAACTGATGTTTAACTGTTTTTATAGTAAAACTAACAACACCACACACAAGCACGTACACGCTCACACACACTCAAACTCACAAATCGTGGGTCGCACGTACTACTGATTAAGCGTATCTGTCAAGAGCGATTATTTTTTCACCTCATAAAACAGATTCTTCTCAAAAGCTGAGTTACCAGGAAGCATTGATTGCAACCGCAGTACCTCCCATTTGTTCACCTCAACATACGCTGGTTTATCATTGACCGAAAGCCACCCGGTGATTTCTGTTATTCCGTATTGGCAGCATTTCATTAAAGGGCGATCTGTTTCAGCAAGGAACTTAGTCCTGTTTGCTGAAAGGATGTTATGGAGGAAAACACTGGAATAGCGCTGTTTCTTCTGAATGTTTATCAGTGATCAGGGACCAGAATTATCAGAATATTCCTGCTTCACAAATAACTGATGTCTGTTTTTATTGTAAAACTGAGAAAACCACGCACACGCGCGTACACAACACAAACACTCAAACTCACAAATCGTGGGTCGCACACACTACTGATTAAGTGTACAGTATTTGTCACGGACGATCATTTTTCTCACCCAATAAAACTTTATTTTCGTCAAAGTTAGAAAGCAGCGCGGTGTTTTCTATTATTCCTTATTGGCAGCATTTAATTTAAAGATGATTCACGTCAACAAGGTGAAAGAGTCTCTTATTTTGACAGGATGATCTTTTTTTAGGCTTAAGCAATTTTGATTGACTTATAAAAGAAAATAGTTATTACTTACCCTCTTTGCTTCAAATTGGCTTTTTAAAAAACCTTTTTGATATAATTTGTTTATGACAGTATAAAATAACAAAAGTGGTGCTCAAAATGATAATGCGCGTCTCTAACAGGAAGAGGTAAGAGTAAGAATGCTGACTCGCAGTTAAATGATCACTGGTTTGTGTCCGGGGGGCCCCCTTTCTGTTATTTTATTTATTTATTTTTGCAAATTGCTTTGAGTAGTACGAAAGGCGCTATAAAAATGTAAGGAATTAATACCTGTCTTGTATTTATTTACCAGGAGGCATTTGTTTGTCGCTTTCTCGTTTATTAAGAATGCAGTGAAACAGTATACAACTCCATGTGCTCCTTTTGCGCACATGCCACCTAACAGTTCCGACCCAGCTTCGCTGGTGCCTGCAACTAGAAATATATCTCACTGAGGCCCCCTAGCGGGTGGATGTTATAACACATTAACCAGTATACAATACCCTGACACCTCCCCCTTTTAAGTCAATTCCTTAGGGTAGCATTTCTATTACTATTAACATGTGAACCCAACATCACTCACAACCTCTTTTTTTTTTCATTATACAGGAACTGTAAAGACCGTAAACCATTATTTAGAACTTGTTTGCCACAAAACAGTGACCTATAACAATACACCATAATATTGGTTCAACATTGCATGTTACTGACTCAACTGTTCAACATCCACTATTCAGACATGCACTACTATGTTGTGTTATAATCAAATTAACATAACACCCACATAAACATTCTACTTTTGGTATCTGTTACATTTTACAGTAATATTGTAATCCTTTTACAAGTCCAAGCGAACCGCAGGCTTACTAACTCTGCCTGACCTTGTGATAGTAGGTGTTATTGTAACTGCCTCAACCGGTATATCAGGGTCCATACATTGCTAGACTTTCTGTGTAGGTTGATCAGTACTCGTTGTTTTAAAAGTCTCATCTTGAACTCCTTCAGGCAGTAGCTGGATATGTCTTCTGTTTCTCCTTTTTTCTCCCTCCTTTTCCTGGGAAACATTGTATGACCTTGGAGTGGTACTCTCTGTTAGCACCTTAGCCGGTCCCTTCCACTGTGATTCACCATCAATCTTTAACATGACCGAATCCCCAGGTCTGAGAACAGGTAAGTCCTTCACGCCATGTCGCCTGTTGAAGTAGTATGCCTGTTGTTCCTTTGCTGCTTTATCCTTCTCTCTTATACTTGCTTTGTTTGGCCACTTTGGCCTGAGGTTTTTCTGCAGAATGGGTAGAGTAGTGCGCATTTTTCTTCCCATCAACAATTCTGTTGGACTTACACCAGTAGAGGTGTTAGGGGTAGCTCATTGGTAGTGCCAACAATGGATCCTCCTGCTTTAGTATCCATTTTGCAATCTGAACGGCCCGTTCTGCATGCCCGTTACCTTGAGGATTGTGTGGACTCGAGGTAATGTGTTGAATGTCGTATGTGGCACAGAAGTTCCTCCAGACCTCGCTGCTGAATTGCGGTCCATTGTCACTAACAACTTGTTCGGGTATGCCGAATCTTGCGAAGGTAGCTTTGAGCTTATGTACAACACGCTCTGATGTCGTTACACTTAATTGAAGAATTTCCAAATACCGTGAATAATAGTCGGATACCACCAAATACTGTTTCCCTTGATGCATGCATAAGTCTATGGCTATTCGCTGCCATGGCCTTTCTGGTAATGGGGTTGGCTGTAGTGGCTCCTTATGCTGTGTGCGTTTGTTCTCTATACAAAATTTACAAGTTTCTATCTTTTGCCTCAGGTCCTCAGAAATTCCAGGCCACCACACAGTCTCTTTAGCTCGAGCTCTGCATTTTGACAGTCCTTGGTGTCCTTCGTGAATTCTACTAAGAATGTTCTTTTCGCATTGCTTTTGGAATTACCAAGCGGTTGCCCAGCACTAACAGTCCGTCACTCAACGACAAGAAATCCTTCCATTTGTAAAAGCCTTGTATGCTGTTAGGTATGCTTTTAGCATATTCAGGCCATCCTTCCTTTATAAATTTCTCCACTATTCGGAGCTGATCATCCTTTTGAGTCTCCATCTTTATCTCCGTCAACTTCTGCTGTGACACTGGCAAACTCCCGATGATTGCATTCACATGGACACTCATATCCGCTGACATGAAATCCTCTGTGGTGCTTAATGGGCTCCTTGACAATGCATCTGCTACCACCAAGCTTTTGCCTGGCATGTATTCCGCTTTCGCATTAAAGCGCATGAGTCTCATCAAAAGTCTTTGACATCTCACTGGTACACAGTCCAGATCTTTGCTATTGATCAGTGGTATTAACGGCTTATGATCAGTGACCAGTTTGAATTTTTCCAAGCCGACTAAGTACTTTTGGAACTTTTCACACACCCATACGCCTGCAAGGCATTCCTTCTCTATTTGGGCGTACCTGACCTCTGAATCTGTCAGTCTTCTTGAAGCGTATGCAACTGGTTTCCAGCTGCTGTCGTGCTTTTGCTGTAGCACACTGCCAATTCCGTAGCTGCTGGCATCAGCTGATACAGTGGTTTCTCTTGCTGGATCGTAATGTGCTAGAACTGGTGCTTTGATGAGTGCGTTCTTGAGATTGCCAAATGCTCTTTTCTGTGGTTGATCCAAAGCCCATACACTCTTTGTCTTAAGTAGTTCATACAGAGGACCCCCTTCCGTTGCTAAGTTTGGAATGTATCTGCCCATATAGTTTATAAGGCCTAGCACTCTCCTCAGTTCACTTACATTATTAGGGTCTTGCAACTCACTAATTGCACGTACCTTTTCCGGTTCCGCTCTGACACTTCGAGCATCTACGATGTGACCTAGAAAACTTAACTCTGATTTCTTGAATATGCACTTCTCTTTATTTAGCTTGAGGCCTACTTTGTCCATTCTTTTCAGCACTTCTTTTAAGTGTTTGTCATGCTCTGTTTCATCCTGCCCATACACTATCACATCATCCATGTGCACGGCCACACCTTCCAGATCTCCTAAAAGCTTGTGCATTTTGCGTTGGAAAATTTCTGGGGCTATGCTGATTCCAAATGGGAGCCTTTTAAAGCAATATCAGCACATTGGGGTGATAAATGTTGTCAAGAGGCTGCTGTCCTCACTTAAAGGAATCTGCCAAAATCCAGACGCTGCATCCAATGATGTAAAGACACTTGCTCCTGTTAATTTAGCTAGGATTTCTTCTGTTGTGGGAAGTATGTATCTCTCCCTTTTAATGTTATCATTTAGCTTGTTCAGTCCAACACAAATTCTCACTGTCCCATTGGATTTCATGACTGGCACCATGGGAGCACACCAATCTGTTGGCTGTGTGACTCTCTTCACTACGCCTTGTTCTTCCATCCTTTGCAGTTCTGCTTTAACTTTGGACATTAGGGGCAATGGCACTCTTCTTGCAGTGTATGCTGCGTATGGCTCGGCTCCCTCTCTCAGGTGGATTTTTATCGGCTCTGTTTTCATGGTACTGCTTCCTTCGAAAACTGTGCTTAACTGCTCTATTCTTTTGACTAGCCTCATCTCTGCCACTGTCTCTCGGCTCAAGAGATTACCAACTGTTTCTCCGTCTACCACATACACTGTAATGGCATACTTTTGGCCTTTATGCTCCACTTTTGATGTAAACTGTCCTATACATTTTAGTGGTCCCCCTGGGCTGTCCAGTACTATGTTTGAGTGCTTGAGCTGTGTGCTTGACTCGAGCCTTCTAAATGTCTCTGTGTTAATAACATTAACGTCAGCTCCTGTGTCTATCTTAAAACTGACAGGGATTCGATCTATTATAAGTGTCACAGTCCATAAAGCTTCTTCTAGTTTATTTTTGTTATTCACTGAACCCAGGTAAAAGCTTTCTTCGCTTGTCTCACAGTTTTTGATTTACACATTCTTGCCCAGTGCCCTTTTTTCCTGCACTTTTTACATTCAGTCCCCACTGCTGGACATTTTCTGATGTCTAGGTGTCTTGTCTTGCCGCACCTACCACACTCTGTGTCCTCTCTTCTTAAGTTTAAGAGCAAGCTGTCACTTATAGCATAACAATGGATTGCTACATTAACTTTAACGAGCTGTCTTTTAAATGTCTTTGTAAAGTTTTACTGGGTGTCGAGCAATGTATTATTATTACTGAAATTTTACTTAATCTTACTATCCACGTTTCTTTGTTGATGAGCCCCGTTGAAGAATTTTTTGGTTGATTTTTTTGGTAACAGAACAGTAAACACGCCAAAACGACTGAAAACACAACTGACGACTGGTATTTTTCGATATCATTTTAACAAAGTTTACTGTCCGCCCTCAATCACAGAGCACCCCGGTAAAATGTCAATAGCGTTTAATACACCTGCAGCCTTAGAACGCAGACATCAGGACATCGCTGCGCGTGCGTGTTTACTAACAGATATGACAGCATTTTGCACGGAGCATGCGTTAAAACAGATTGATTAAGATCAGCGATTTTCGACAGTTCACATGTTTGCCGTAATATTTTTTTTAAAGCAAACTAATTAAACACTTCTTTGAAGAAATTTGACACAAAATAAGTCTACGACGCAGATTCTATACCATTTTATATAATTTTTATATCATTATTTTAATAATATACATACACTATGTGTGGACTATAAAGCAATACATGTATAATTTCGTGCATTTTAACCAGTTGACATCTCTCAACTTGTTAAAAAGTATAATTAATTTATTTGAACCTTTACTTCAATAACATACACATTATGTTTGTATTGCTGTGTAATTATTTCAATGAACTCGTGGTATTGTCGAGCACATAGTGTCCCTATTCATACCCCACTACGCAGCGGCTGAATTTGATCACGCATTCACACATATAATAATAATAATAATATTATTATTATTATTATTATTATGAATTCCTTACGTTTTTATAGCGCCTTTCTTACTACTCAAAGCAATTTGTAAAAATAAATAAAATAACAGAAAGGAAGCCCCCCGAACACAAACCAGTGATCATTTAACTGCGAGTCAGCAATCTTACTCTTACCTCTTCCTGTTAGATACGCGCATTATCATTTTGAGCACCACTTTTGTTATTTTATACTGTCATAAACAAATTATATCAAAAGGGTTTTTTAAAAAGCCAATTTGAAGCAAATAGGGTAAGTAATAACTATTTTCTTTTGTAAGTCAATCAAAAATGCTTAAGCCTAAAAAAAAAGATCATCCTGTCAAAATAAGAGACTCTTTCACCTTGTTGACGCGAATCATCTTTAAATTAAATGCTGCCAATAAGGAATAATAGAAAACACCGCGCTGCTTTCTAACTTTGACGAAACTAAAGTTTTATTGGGTGAGAAAAATTATCGTCCATGACAAATACTGTACACTTAATCAGTAGTGTGTGCGACCCACGATTTGTGAGTTTGAGTGTTTGTGTTGTGTACGCGCGTGTGTGGTTTTCTCAGTTTTACAATAAAAACAGACATCAGTTATTTGTGAAGCTGGAATACAACAACAACAACAACATTTATTTATATAGCACATTTTCATACAAACAGTAGCTCAAAGTGCTTTACATATTAAAGAATAGAAAAATGAAAGACACAATTATAAAACAAAATAAATCAACATTAACAATGAATAAGAGTAAGGTTCAATGGCCAGGGGGGACAGAAAAAATAAAAAAACTCCAGACGGCTGGAGAAAAAATAAAATCTGTAGGGATTCCAGACCATGAGACCGCCCAGTCCCCTCTGGGCATTCTACCTAACATAAATGAAACAGTCCTCTTTGGATTTAGGATTCTCACGGAAGGGCTTGATGATGATGATGGTCACGTAGACTTCTGCCTTTAATCCATCCATCATTGTTGGAGCATCATGAAGCTTTGAGTAGGTGGAGGTGGCGCAGGCCACCACCACAAAGAAACCGGAAAAAGAAACAGAAAAAAGAGTAGGGGTCAGTACCGATTTTAGAGCCACCATGAATAGTTATTTTGAGGAGATTGAACATATAGAGTATCAGGATTAAGTTAAATTAAGATTAAAATGAAGTTATAAAAAGGCCATGTTAAAGTAATGTGTTTTCAGCAGTGTTTTAAAGTGCTCTACTGTATCAGCCTGGCGAATTCCTATTGGTAGGCTATTCCAGATTGTAGGTGCATAGCAGCAGAAGGCCGCCTCACCACTTCTTTTAAGTTTTGTTCTTGGAATTCTAAGGAGACACTCATTTGAGGATCTGAGGTTACGATTTGGAATATAAGGTGTCAGACATTCCGATATATAAGATGGGGCGAGATTATTTAAGGCTTTATAAACCATAAGCAGAATTTTAAAGTCAATTCTGAATGACACAGGTAACCAGTGTAGTGACGCTAAGATTGGTGTGATGTGTTCTGATTTTCTTTTCCTAGTTAGGATTCTAGCAGCTGCATTCTGCACTAGTTGCAAACGATTTATATCTTTTTTGGGTAGTCCAGAGAGGAGTGCATTACAGTAATCTAGTCGACTGAAAACAAACGTGTGAACTAATTTCTCAGAATCTTTCAGTGATATAAGAGGTCTAACTTTACTTATGTTTCTTAAGTGAAAGAATATTCTGATCATTCTGGTTCCTGATCACTGATAAACATTCAGAAGAAACAGCGCTATTCCAGTGTTTTCCTCCATAACATCCTTTCAGCAAACAGGACTAAGTTCCTTGCTGAAACAGATCACCCTTTAATGAAATGCTGCCAATACGGAATAACAGAAATCATCGGGCGGCTTTCGGTCAATGATAAACCAGCGTCTGTTGAGGTGAAAAAATGGGAAGTACTGCGGTTGCGATCAATGCTTCCTGGTAACTCAGCTTTTGAGAAGAATCTGTTTTATGAGGTGAAAAAATAATCGCTCTTGACAGATACGCTTAATCAGTAGTACGTGCGACCCACGATTTGTGAGTTTGAGTGTGTGTGTGTGTGAGCGTGTATGTGCTTGTGTGTGGTGTTGTTAGTTTTACTATAAAAACAGTTTAACATCAGTTATTTGTGAAGCGGGGATATTCTGGTCATTTTGATTCCTGATCAACATTTAAAGAAACAGAGCACTCCAGTGTTTTCCTCCATAACATCCTTTCAGCAAACAGGACTAAGTTCCTTGCTGAAGCAGATCGCCCTTTACTGAAATGCTACCAATACGGAATAACAGAAACCACCGGGCGGCTTTCCACCAATGATAAACCAGCGTCTCATGAGGTGAAAAAATGGGATGTAATGTGGTTGCGATTAATGCTTTCTGGTAACTCTGCTTTTGAGAAGAATCTGTCATGGGTGGGAAAAGAGGGAGTGAGGGAGGCGGGTACAATGAGCCGGGGTGGGACGGAGCGAGGGGAAGAGGCGGGTATCTGGGCGAGTGTTTTAAATAATGAAAGGAAAAAAAGTGCTTTGAAATCGAGAACCCCCAACTAAGAGGGCTTATGAAACAAAACGCGACAAACTGGCATATGGTACTTGTATTAAATGTGCACAATAATTACAACACTGTTGAAGCAATGATGAAGCGAAAGGGAGATGGTAAACATGGGTGGCCGCGTTGTGCCTGCCCATAAATCCCAACCAATGTATACTGTATATCTGAACTATTGTATCTGAACCGATGTATATATCTAAACCAATCTATTTTAACCAATATATATATTTAAACCAATGTATATCAACCAATGTATATATTTGAACGGATGTATTCAAACCAATGTATATACCTGAACGGATGTATCTCAACCAATGTATATACAGTGGTGTGAAAAACTATTTGCCCCCTTCCTGATTTCTTATTCTTTTGCATGTTTGTCACACAAAATGTTTCTGATCATCAAACACATTTAACCATTAGTCAAATATAACACAAGTAAACACAAAATGCAGTTTTTAAATGATGGTTTTATTATTTAGGAAAAAAATCCAAACCTACATGGCCCTGTGTGAAAAGTAATTGCCCCCTGAACCTAATAACTGGTTGGGCCACCCTTAGCAGCAATAACTGCAATCAAGCGTTTGCAATAACTTGCAATGAGTCTTTTACAGTGCTCTGGAGGAATTTTGGCCCACTCATCTTTGCAGAATTGTTGTAATTCAGCTTTATTTGAGGGTTTTCTAGCATGAACCACCTTTTTAAGGCATAGCATCTCAATTGGATTGAGGTCAGGACTTTGACTAGGCCACTCCAAAGTCTTCATTTTGTTTTTCTTCAGCCATTCAGAGGTGGATGTGCTGGTGTGTTTTGGGTCATTGTCCTGTTGCAGCACCCAAGATCGCTTCAGCTTGAGTTGACAAACAGATGGCCGGACATTCTCCTTCAGGATTTTTGGTAGACAGTAGAATTCATGGTTCCATCTATCACAGCAAGCCTTCCAGGTCCTGAAGCAGCAAAACAACCCCAGACCATCACACTACCACCACCATATTTTACTGTTGGTCTGATGTTCTTTTTCTGAAATGCAGTGTTCCTTTTACGCCAGATGTAACGGGACATTTGCCTTCCAAAAAGTTCAACTTTTGTCCCATCAGTCCACAAGGTATTTTCCCAAAAGTCTTGGCAATCATTGAGATGTTTCTTAGCAAAATTGAGACGAGCCCTAATGTTCTTTTGCTTAACAGTGGTTTGCGTCTTGGAAATCTGCCATGCAGGCCGTTTATGCCCAGTCTCTTTCTTATGGTGGAGTCGTGAACACTGACCTTAATTGAGGCAATTGAGGCCTGCAGTTCTTTAGACGTTGTCCTGGGGTCTTTTGTGACGTCTCGGATGAGTCGTCTCTGCGCTCTTGGGGTAATTTTGGTCGGCCGGCCACTCCTAGGAAGGTTCACCACTGTTCCATGTTTTTGCCATTTGTGGATAATGGCTCTCACTGTGGTTCGCTGGAGTCCCAAAGCTTTAGAAATGGCTTTATAACCTTTACCAGACTGATAGAGCTCAATTACTTCTGTTCTCATTTGTTCCTGAATTTCTTTGGATCTTGGCATGATGTCTAGCTTTTGAGGTGCTTTTGGTCTACTTCTCTGTGTCAGGCAGCGCCTATTTAAGTGATTTCTTGATTGAAACAGGTGTGGCAGTAATCAGGTCTGGGGGTGGCTACGGAAATTGAACTCAGGTGTGATACACCACAGTTAGGTTGTTTTTTAACAAGGGGGCAATTACTTTTTCACACAGGGCCATGTAGGTTTGGATTTTTTCTCCTAAATAATAAAACCATCATTTAAAAACTGCATTTTGTGTTTACTTGTGTTATATTTGACTAATGGTTAAATGTGTTTGATGATCAGAAACATTTTGTGTGACAAACATGCAAAAGAATAAGAAATGAGGAAGGGGGCAAATAGTTTTTTACACCACTGTATATCAGAACGGATCTATGCAAACCAATTCATATATATCTCAACCAATGTATCTAAACCAATGTATATATCTGACCGGATGTATTCAAACCGATGTATATATCTCAACCAATATATCCCAACCAATGTATATACCTGAACTGAAATATATATTTCTAAACGGATGTATTAAAACCAATGTATATTTTCAAACCAATGTATCTATATCTGAACCAATGTATATATTTACGAACCAATCTTTTTTTCCTGAACAGCCCCTCATAATATATATATATATATATATATATATATATATATATATATATATATATATATATATATATATATATATATATAAATAAATATATATATATATGTGTGTGTGTGTGTGTGTGTGTGTGTGTGTGTGTTTACAAAAAAAGGAAAAACACAAGAACAACACATATCCACCTGTATGTTATTCTTAAAAGCCAATAGATCAAGACTGACATGATAAGTGAAAAGGCAAATTTCCTGAATAATTCTATTACAGGTATTGCTGACAGCTGTCTGTAGGACAGATATATTTACCTGTCATCTGCTTTGATTGGTATCTCATCAAAATACTGTACAGTATTGTGATACAGTAACAGAACTGCCATGGTTCCTTATGAAATATTTGCATTTGCTTGGTTTGAAAATTTAAAACTTTGATGAACATTGGTCTCTAATCAACATATAGTGATAAATGTACTTCTTCATAGTTCGCAACAAAACATTTGCTTAACCAATTAAATTTTGTACACACTAATATGTGTACACACAATGCACCATTGTTTAATCAACGGATATGTTGATCTTGGCAGAGGCAAAAACAAAAAAAAAAGTATGGCCAGAGATTCCTAAATGCTTCGTTTATGCTTTTGCCACCTTACTGCAACTACACTGTATAGCCTCAGTAACATGTCACTCACCCAGGTTACGTTAGCCCTGAAGCCAGTAACAGCTACAATTTACACTCATAATAATAATACATTTTATTTATATTGCGCCTTTCTCATGCTCAAGGCACTTCTCAGAGTCTCAAAGAAAGAGCAGGTATATGTAACATTGGAAACAGATATTTTCTAAATAGAACATTAAAAAAGATAGATACAGGATATACAAAGGCATTAAATAGAATAAAAGACAATAAACCAGAGTAAAATACTACATTCAATACTAAATGAAAGCCTAGCAAATGACAGAATTTGTGATATAACACACGCACAAATTATACTGAACATCTGGACAGAAAGGAAGACTGAAAGAGGAGGCAGAATCTCAGGTTAAGTTAAATGCCTTCCTGAACAGATGAGTATTCAGTTGTTTTCTAAAAGAATGAATTGAATCAGCTGATCTAATTAATTTAATGAGGTCATCATTGCAAAGTCTGGGTGCTATACAGCTGAAGTGTGGGGCAGATTGCCAAAATCAAAGACCTTAGTGGGCAAACAGGAGCATAATGACAGAGAAGGTCAATGATGTAGTCCGGTACAAGGGCATTTATAAAATTATTCAATTTTATAAGACACAGAGAGCCAGTGGAAGCAAAGTAGGGTGGATCTTATTTGCTTGCTGTTGATGGTTTGTGTTAGAACTCTTGCAGCACATTTTTTAATCAGATGAAGCTGTGCTATAAGATTACAAGGGGCACCTGCTAGTAGGGAGCTACAATAAATCAATTCAAGATGTTATAAAAGTATGGACAAGAGGAATGAGCAAACACAAAATATGTTATGGAAGTGAAAGTGGGAAAGTTTCTTAATGTGGTTTATGTGAGCAGAAAAAGAAAGCAAGGAATCAAAAATGACACCAAGATTTCTTGCATTAAAAGAATGTCTGATGAGATCACCATCAATAGTAACTGAAAAGGAGTTAATTTTTTTAAGTTGCACTTTCAGTTCAGTTTTATTGCAATTTAATTTTAAAGAGTTTTGCTCCATCCAGGTTTTTAATTTCACCGAGGCAAGTGTAAGCTAAGAAAGCCCTGATGAAGTTTGACTTTTAACATTGAAATAGAGTCGAGTATCATCTGCATATAAATGATAACCCAGTCCATAGCTATGAATGATATGGCCAAAGGGAAGCATATAAATACAGAAGAGAAGAGGGCCGATGACAGAGCCCTGAGGAACTCCTTGTGTGACTGGTGCTGAACTGGATCTGCTGTTGCCAAGACTAACAAACTGTTGCCTGTCAGTCATATAGGACGTAAACCATTGAAGGTCAGTGCCAGAGATACCCACCATGTTCTCCATTCTGGACAGTAGAATGTCATGTTTAACAGTGTCAAATACTGCACTAAGATCTAACAAAATTAATATGCTGGTTTGCCCAGAGTCTGCTGCCATGAGCAAATCATTAGATACCTGAAGCAGGGCAGTTTCACAACTGTGTTGTGCCCTGAAACCAGACTGAAAGGGTTCCATCAGTTTATTAGAAGTTAAGCAATTGGTGAGTTAGGAGGTTACAACATGCTAAAGAACTTGACAGAAAAGGTAAATGAGAAATGGGCCGAAAATTATTAAGATTGTCAGCATCAAGATGGGATTACAGATTTTATGAGTGTCTGGCACAAAGCCAGCATCAAGGGATGTATTATTATTGACCTCTTGTGATGTACAGCTAAAGGAGCAGCAAATGTTAAACAAGTGGATCCATCTCAACTCAATATGGAACAAGTTCACACAACGAAGTTAGCACCGACCTCAACTCTTGCAAACAAAATAACTCAGTCAATACTTTATTTTATTTGCAAAGATATGTGACCTTTCAGTGTTGTAGAGAATGAAGACTTCTGAAATATGATGAATATAATGGAGCCTTGTTACACCTCCTGTTCCGACAACACATCACTGACATCAATGTGCGCAAATTGTAAAGGAGATAAAAACAAGGGTACAAGATTCTCTCAGCTCAACTGAGAGATTTGCTTTGACATGCGATGCATGGACATCAAGGACCACTGAATCATATGTAACAATAACAGCACATCACATAACGAATGAGTGGAAGCTGGACTCATACGTGTTACAAACAAGAGTGATGCATGACAGCCACACAGAACATCACAGCATTACTAAAGGAGGCCATTAATGAATGGCGATTAGCAGTGTAAGAGCCAATCATTGTAACAGAATATGCATCCAATATGAACGTTGTGCTTGGACTTGCAGCTATTACACATGTACGATGTTTTGCACAAAGCTTGAATCTCGCCTTGCAGAAAGTGCTGAAATTGCCACCAGTGGACCAACTGCTCAACAGGTTCAGACAAGTTATAACCTTTTTCAGATGCAGCATCATAGCCAGCCACCAGCTAAATCACAAACAAGATCTACTCCAGTTACCAACACAGGTTATTCCAGAAATTATCACAAGGTGGAACAGCTCTTATGACATGATAGAAATATTTTTAGAACAACAACCAGCCATCTACAGTATGCAGTGCTCCTTTCAACAGAGGTAAGAAAGAATGAAAAGGATATCTTCACACTAAATAAAAAGAAAGCTAAAGTAAATTGAGTGAGGCTGACATCACATATTCCGAGGAAGTGCTCAAGGCACTCAAGCCAATGAAGGATGCCACCTTGGTAATGTCAGAGCAGAGCATGCCCACTTTGTCTATCGAGGCATCACTTTATGCCAAGCTTGTCAGGAGCACAGAGGAAAGACTGGTAACAGATATCCTAATGAGATGGAGACACTGTGCATGGCATCAGCTCTTGATCCTAAGTTTCACGATCTACCTTATCTCTCTGAAGCAAAGATTAATAAAACCTACGCCAAACTAACTGCTGATGTGGTGGTTGCTACAAAAAAGCATCATAATGTAAGTAAAAAAATCAATAAATTGGGCTATTTATTTTTATTACATAAAAGAGAATTTACTTTTAAAAGTTGGACTTGGATAATTTTGTGAAAAAGTAGAAATGTGCACTAGGATGAATATGGGTGGGGCGGCACGGTGGCACAGTGGTAGCGGGTTTGCTTCCCGGGTCCTCCCTGCGTAGAGTTTGCATGTTCTCCCTGTGTCTGCATGGGTTTCCTCTGGATGCTCTGGTTTCCTCCCACAGTCCAAAGACATGCAGGTTAGGTGCATTGGCAATTCTAAATTGTCCTTAATGTGTGCTTGGTGTGTGTGTGTGTGCCCTGCAGTGGACTGGAGCCCTTCCTGGAGTTTGTTCTTGTTTTGAGCCTTGTGTTGGCTGGGATTGGCTCCAGGCAGACCCCCATGACCCTGTATTAGGATATAGTGGGTTGGATAATGGATGGATGGATGAATTTGGGTTCAGATTATGTGTTGTGGTAGTAAAATTTAATATATCCTTTTTGTACCAGAATTTCCTTGTCTTAATATTTCTGCTGTGGTTACTTGGGGGGGATAGACTTCCTTCAGTAGGACTACAATCTTAAAAGAACACATTCCCATGTGTACCCATGCTGGATACATTTGACATGCAGTCAGCAAGACTGTAGCCACATGCTGAGATACTTTTCCAAATGCTAGCACAGGAGGGACTGGTCAAAGCAAATATGGCACCCCTGACAATCTGGCCACAAATTGAAGAGGTGTCTCCAGATATATTTACTGTATATTTAAAATTCTAGTTGTTGACATCCATAGCAGTATTGTTGGGAGAGTTAGTTGATACAAGAAATTCCTTACCAGGGAAAACGGGTTTAAAAACTGGTAAAAACATAAGAGAATGAGAAAATGAAATTACAGTGCAACAGTGTTAAAATGCTTGTAAATACAGAGGTAGGTAAACAAACAGACCACTTTATTCAGCATTCAAATGGTAGAGTCTTTACAAATTAGGAACAATTTGAAAAGTTAGTAAAATACACAACAAATACAAAAGTAAAGAAAGTAAAATTCAAATATTGTTGGTACTATGTAAAATGTTAAAGCAAATTGCGGAAAACAAGCAAAAGATATTGTGTGGACAAAATATTAGTGGTTTAAATAAAAAGAGAGCTAAAGTAAATTGGAAAAACAGTTGGCTTAGAACATAATATTTGGTGCAATGAGAATCTCCAAATGTAGTTTTTAATATGAATATATGTAGTCATGTGCTTGCACATATGGGACAGCTGAAAGGCTCTAATGACTGCAATTCTACCACCAGGGTTGGCACTGTGACCTAATGCCTTTCTCTCTTTCTCTCTCTGCAGACCAGTTGATTCAAGACTAGAAGACCTCTGACATCACTTTTGGTGTCCGTCCACATGAATCCACCTGGACCCACCTCTCCCTGGCCCAGAAACAGAAGCTCTGCCATCTTGGGACAGCTCTGTTTTGAACTTGTGCCTATAGAGACGACTCCGCAATAATTGCATGTTTTTTGTTTTTTTTTTTATTTTTAATTTTGCTGCAGCCAATTATACAGGGTGGCCAGCTTGGCAGCCCCACTCTTTATCGTTGTATTCTGTTATAGTGGTGTAGTGGCAGGAGTTGTTGCTAGGATGACAGAGCAACAGGATGTGGAAGCCCTACTTCAGGCCATGGCAACTGAGCTCCAGGCATTTAAAGGTCCAGGTTGTGTAACAATGTGCTAAGCTTGCTGAGGTGTAGGCAAGTAATCAAAATGCATGACCAACTGACGAGTCTATCCCAGGTATTTTTGCCATTACACACCTATGACAATACCCGTCATCACTGAGTGCATACAGAGTTGGCACACACACTGACACCGTTCTTGAAGGTACTGGCTCCACAGCCTTGAGCGGGTTGCCAGAGTTTATAACCAACTAAAAGCTGAACTGTTGTAACAGTTGTACAGAGTTAGTTTGGACCAGCAGGCAAGAGCTTGTCGGGAGTGGAAGTTCAACCCAGAGCAGTTGACCGCTCCCAAATATTTGAACTCTGGAGAAGAGCGAGAAAAAAAAAATGCCCTGGTAAACACTCTCGCCGATTACCAGTTCGGCAGCTGGAATATAACATCTACACTGGGTGGCCTCACAAGTTGAGTGCTCAGAACAGCCTGTTAATTGCAATTCCTCAATGGGACTTAGACATTACTAAGAACTACCCAAAGCGAGATTGAATTATTTGAGGAACCAAAGGAGAAGCACACATCCCTTTCCTGCTGTTGCAAATGTGGGGAGGTGAGCCACTTCCCTCTGCCTTGTTCCTGCTTCGGTGAACTGATCAAGTGCAGTTAGGCACCAGGTGAGAGGTATTGTTTCATGCCAATCCACTATCCCTTCCTTGCACAGGGATAGTAGTTATCAATGGGCACAGGGTCACAGCTCTGATAGACTCCAGCAGCAACATTTCCATTGTTACGTGCTATAACGACAATGGGAATCCAGATCGACTAGTCAAACTTATATAGAAATGGAAGCGCAATGATGCAAATTCCTAATAGTTCCATGAATTTACCAGTGGTAGGTCTACTAACTGGCACAAGCCCACCATCTCCAAGGTAGCCCACTTGGGAACTGAGAAGACACTAGAGTGGATCAAGCTCTAATTTTTTTGGCCGGGAATGAAGGAGGTCTGCTGCTTTCGTGCTTCCTGTCTGGAATGTCAGCTGCAGCAAATTCCTTGGAAGGATCATGCTCCTCTCGTCCCAATTCCGTTCATTGATGCCCCATTTGAGTGCCTAGGAGTAGATATTGTAGGACCCCTTGAACCCTCAGCTTGTTGCCATGAATATAAAGTATATTAGTGACTGTTGATTATGCTACAATACTCAGAAGCTGTCTCCCTGAATGTAGCCAATTCCAAAAACATTGCACGGGAACTGGTAGTAATTGTTATGTGTGTTAGCATCCCTAAAGAAGTCTTAATGGATCAAGGGATGCCTTTTACCTTAGAGTCATTCAGGGAGGTTGCCAAATTACTCTGGATTAAGCATTTAAAAACCCCAGTGTATAATCCTCAAACTTGATGATTTAGTAGAGAGATTTAATTAAACGCTCAAACAGATCTTGTGAAAGGTGTTCAGCAAGGATTAGAGGAACTGGGATCAGTTACTCCCTCTCATGTTAATTGCACATCAGGAGATCCCAAAAGCCTCCAAGAGGTTCTCCTTGTTTTAGTTATGATGGATGAGAACTTTGGGGATTAATGGACATTTTAAAAATCACACAGTTACATGTTAGATTTGAAGAAAGACTAAGAAAAAAGGACATATTCTAAAAGTAAACATGGAGCATGTGCAAACAGCAAAGGCTCACAATTATGATTGTGGCTCGACTCTTCATAAGTTCCATCCCGAAAATCAAGTCACAGTCCTCATTACCAATTCATATTTCAAATTACTGGCACACAAGCAAGACCTCTATAAAATTAAGGAAAGAATTGGCTGATGATTTAGTGAAACAACCAAATCGACCAGTGGAACAATTATAACAAAAATATTGCTGAAACTGTGGAAGGACAAGGAACCTGATCCCTAATCCAGACAGCATCATTATATCTAAACTCAGGGTTATTTTAAATACCCAATCAATGACAAAAGCTCGAAGCAGCTGTCTTATCTGTCCTGGACGTGGTAAACGAACAACCCGGAAGAACCTCTCTGATTGTGCATGACATCATCACAGAGCCATTGGTTGTCATCCAAGAACACCAGTACCACCTCCTGGAGGCAAAGTGACCAGAAGTGGAGCTTGAGATTAGGGGAATGCTAAATCTTGGTGTAACTAAGGAATGCTTTAGTCCTTGGTATGGCCCTATTGTCCTGGTCCCAAAGCTGGATTGCTTATAACCGTTCTACAATGATTTCTGCCAACTTAAGTCTTCCAATTCAATGTTTACTACACAGCCTTGTGTGTATGAGTTCCTAAATTGACTTGGGAAGCTTAATATCTGACAACTCAAAATGACAAAAGAATATTGGCAAAATCCTTAAACGGAATTTGCAAAGGAAAAGACCATGTTTAGCACCCATAGCACAAATTGGCAGTATGTACTCCCATTTGGATTGCATGGGGAACTGGTGATTTTCCAGTGCCTGGTGGAGTACAATACCTATTGTGCCACCTACCTGGATGACATCTATTTCGGCACCTGGGAGGAACACGTTCAACTCCTGTTTATGACTGTGACTGTATCAAGGACTTTTGAATGACTGATATTCAGTAGCTTGTGAAGAAACATTTTCTAGATCCTGTTCACAGAGTCATGGTCATAAGAAGATTCTGCAAAAAATGCTAGTAGAAATAGTTTGAGTTGTACAGACATCTCTGAAAAGGAGCAAAGACTTTGTGGACCTGGCAACATTAGAGATTTGAAATGCTTACTGTGCATGAAACAAGATGGGAGCTGTTGGGTTCAAAGACTCTTGTAATATAGGCAACTGTGCAGATTGAAGCCTGTAAAGTGTCTTTGTTTTGGTTTAAAGTGTAATCACATGAGTGCATATCATCTGGCTGTACTGCCATTAAATCCTCAGTCCCAGTGACATATGCTGTACCTCATTTAAAGCCAACAACATGTGCATACACAGCATTACAGAATTATGCAAAACAATGAAGGGGGTCACAAATGAACCACTGGGATGAACAAGGAGTATACAGAGAGAGTCAGGGAAAATTAGTACATGTTGTTAAAAGAGGGGTTAAAGGGTGAGAGATTATAGAATGTTCACAACAATGTACAGGGTTTGTTTACATGAGGGAATCATATGACCCTATAAGAACATTTTAATAGGGGGTTTAGTTTTGAATATTATTTCCAGCTCTTGGAATAAAACAAGACAATACTTAGAAAACTCTCAATGTGGTAAGATGGGCCCACTGTTCTGGCACATTTGTAAATATATAATTAACAGACACTTGCGTCTTCAGGTGAGGTGTGGTAGCATGACAGGAACAATTCCAGTGCAAAATGCTGTAGTGGACAGCCCTGCACTTTGTGTATGTGGGCAGGATCGCCCATGATCCTAATTGATGCTGAAGCTGTGTTTGTCACAGCTGTACCACACTCTCATTTTAAAAGGAAAGCGCGAGGGCTTAATGACACAGAAAAGGAGCGGAAAAAAAACACCAGAAAAGCAAGAAAGGGAGGAAAGATCTCAGATATGAGTGAGCCCATGAGAACAGGTGAAGGTGATGCTTGATCATATGGAGGAATGAAGGCAGCGATGTTGTTGGCCCCACAAAGGACACACCCAGGGGTGATTCATTCCAACTGATTTTTAGTGGTACAGTTGGGGTAATTGCGTGACATCCTTCCCCAGGAATCTCAGGTACGATGAAAGGAGCATGAAGGATGACAGGAGGATAACCAACCTCAGGTGGTCTAGCTGGAGCAGATTGTGGCAACTATGAAGGGGGTTGGGTGGAGGAGCTCTCTCCGCCAGCTGCGTGAGCAATGAGTGAGCCGGGGAGACTAAGAAGGGTATATGAGCTGGGCTGAAGTACAATAAAGAAAGTGGGGATGGAGGTAAGGCAGGATGAGAGAGGCAAGACAGTAATAGGTGGAAGGATGTTTGCTGTAGCGGCAGAGCAAAGTAAGAGAGATGCCACGTGGATGCCTTGTGTCTGAAGATTTTACAAGGAGTAAATCCTGACTTTGTTTTACCTTCAGATTTAACTTATTTATTGCATGGTTTTTACAATTTCATCTAGAACATGGAAATTTATGTATGGATTATGTATTATCAGAAAGAAGCATTGCACTATTTATTGGGATATCACTTTGTTTGAGGTTTTGTAAATACAAGCACTGGCTCTTCTTCACTCCTGCCATGCTAACTGTGTGCGTCCTCATTTGTTGCGGCTCATCCCTTGGTTATGTTACAGGTGATGCGGGTTTAAGAGACTCTTACGAGGGCTACCATGAGTGGAGCCAACCAACACTGTCACACTTAACTCTTCAGGAGCAAGACAGGTCACAGGCATACAGAATAAATGTTTCTTGATTGTTCATCAAGAATGGTTAAATAAATTCCTCTGAACTGATTACAGTACACCATAGAATATGAATATAAAATTAGCCGGTCCAATTTAACAGGACTAAACTTCATGTAAGTATTTTGATAAGCACTCTACTCCTTGCTTATCTGATATGGACTGGATAACTACCATTTTGTAAAAAGCTCCTTAAATGCTCATAGATCATAATTTTGAAGGAGGAATGTGGTCAAATATATAACTTATTATTAATACATTACTATGATCTATGTGCCTGATTAAACTATTGTATATAATACATAATGACTTTCTTGGCTACAAACAGAAGACTTTTACCTTTAAGAAACAAGGGTTTGCCCAAAGATTAAATGTTACTGTTTTCATTGAGCCTCATGGTATTAATGCAAGAAATGTAGTTTACATACAAGATTACATTTTACCTTAATATGCTAGGAGGCAATAGGCAGTAACCAAGATTATATAGAGGGGATGTGATTTATAGTAGATTGCATTCCTTTCACTGCTGGCTAGAAACCTGGTGTGCAAATAAAAGCATAGCATTTGTGAACAATTGGGATGATTTTTGGGAAAGGCCTGGATTTTTCAGAAGAGATGGTCTTCATCCTAACTGGAGGGGATCTTATGTATTATCCCAAAATATGGCAGCAAAACTGCCTGGTTGACTAATTAGAGCACCATCCAGGCCGCAGTCATGTGATCTTAAATCACAGGCTGTTCTTTATCCCACCTGTTATTTTCCTGAAGCTGTTACCCATAATCCCTGTTGTGGGGCATCCAGTAAATTTAGTCTTGATAAAAACCATAAATTAATTGATAACCAAAAAATAAGGTGTATAATTAGACCAAGGGATAAAACCAGACACTCCACCAGGGGCATCTGTAATAGAAATTTAATTCAAATTAAAACAAAAAATATATCAGCAGTTCAGAAAGAACCATGCAGTTTTAAATGCTGTTTATTGAACATTCGCTCTCTTGGCACTAAAGCTGTTTTGGTAAATGATATTATATTAAGTACAAAATCTGATCTGTGTCTTCTTACTGAAACCTGGCTTAGTAAATGTGACACTGTTCCCCTAGCTGAGGCGTCACCAGATGGATACTCGTTCCTTCATAAGTCTAGAGATTCTGGTCGAGGAGGAGGCCTTGGAATAATTCATTGTAACAAAATGCAAATCACTCCTAAAAATTTAGGCAACTTTACATCCTTTGAGGCATTCATTTTAAATATTAAAACAGATTCCAACACAATTATAGTGCTAGTCTACAGACCACCAGGGCCATATTCATTGTTCATGACTGAATTTAGCAACCTTCTGTCTGATTTGGCTATAAATTATGATCACGTAGTACTGATGGGGGATTTTAATGTACACATTGATGTGGAAACTGACACTTTTAGCAAATGTTTTACTTATTTGTTAAATTCAGTAGGATTTTGTCAGATTGTCAAAGGTCCAACTCATAATCATAACCATACATTAGATTTAATTATAACTTACAAAGTTGAAATTCAAAATTTAAATATTACTCCATTAAATGTAGTTATTTCCGATCACTTCTTAATTACGTTTGATTTAGTTCTGCCCATGCCAGCGCACTCGCAGATTAAAACAAAGACAGTGCGACATCTAGATTGTAATTCTGCTTCAAAATTTATAGATACCTTGAGTAAGTCGAGTGTAATTGTGGAAAACCATTTAGATCAGTTAACATCAAATGTAAACGTGGAAAACAATTTAGATCAGCTAATATCACATTATAATGTGACCTTGAGAGATGCTCTGGACACAGTGGCTCCCCTAAAACAAAAGTGATCAAAGCACATAGAAACTCTCCCTGGTTTAATGAAAACACTCGAGCTCTTAAATTAGAGTGTCGAAAACTGGAGCCAGATGGAGAACAACAAAGCTACATGTCTTTCAAATTGCATGGACAGAGAGTGTAATAAATATAAAAAGCCCTCTTTAAAGCTCGCTCAGAATACTATTCTACATTAATAGATAGCAATAATAAAAATCCTAGGGTACTTTTTAGAGCAGTGGCTAAATTAACAAATGGGAATTCAGATCAACAGTGCAAAATACCAACAGATATTAGCAGTACAGACTTTATGAACTTCTTCAATGAGAAAATTAAAAATATAAGATCCCAGATCTCAGCATCACAGTACAAACCAAATACTAGCTTAGCAGACCCTGCTACATTGCATTCAGCACTTTAATAATTTTAATCCTGTAACTCACCAGGAAGTCTTAACTTTAATTACTAAAATGAAGCCCACTACTTGTTCCCTAGATCCAGTGCCAACAAAACTAGTAAAAGTGCAATGGATGTTCTTGCAGCACCTATTCTAACATTATCAATAGTTCATTACTGCATGGCACATACCTGATGCACTAAAAGTGTCAGTCATTAAACCTTTACTTAAAAAGTCAGACCTAGACCCACACATACTAAATAACTATAGGCCTATTTCAAATTTACCATTTCTCTCTAAAATACTAGAAAGTAGTCGCCAGTCAGCTTCAGTCACACCTTACGCATTACAATTTATTTGAGAAATTCCAGTCTGGCTTTCGCACTGGTCATAGTACAGAAACGGCACTAGGGTTGTAAATGACATTCTGATATCCTTTGATGAAGGAAATTCCACTGTAATTATGTTGTTGGACTTAAGTGCAGCATTTGACACCATTGACCATTCTATTTTACTGCACAGGCTAGAAAACGATGTTGGGCTTACAGGCCCGTGCTCGCTTGGTTCAGTTCTTATTTATCAAATCGATTCCAGTATGTACAGAAATGTGCAGACAGTACTCCATCATTATACACAGAAGTTCAATATGGTGTCCGCAGGGCTCAGTACTGGGACCTTTACTGTTTTCACTTTACATGCTTCCACTGGGATCTCTCATTAGGAAACATAATGTTAATTTTCACTCATATGCAGATGACACCCAGTTATACCTTTCATTTAAATCAAATGAAGTTTCTCCGATGTTGTCTTTAATTAGTTGTGTTAGTGAATTAAAGGAATGGATGAATGAGAACTACTTGTCTTTAAATACAGATAAAACAGAGATGTTAATTGTTGGAGGGAATGACGCTGATCACAGCAATATTTTGTCGTCATTTAACTCAGTTGGAATCCCAATTAATTTTACTGAATCAGCCCGCAATCTAGGAGTTATCTTTGACTCTAGCATGTCATTTAAAGCGCATATTACAAAGTCGTCCAAAACATGTTTTTCCATCTTAAAAATGTTAGGAAATTAAGGCTTTCTAAATAAACAGGATTGTGAGAAATTAATTCATGCATTTATCTCTAGTAGGATTGACTACTGCAATGCGGTGTTCACTGGCTGTTCAAACTGTTCTCTATACAGCCTCCAGTTAATCCAAAATGCGCTGCAAGAATTATTACAAGAACAAGAAAATATGAACACATAACCCCAGTTCTTAAATCTTTACACTGGCTCCCAGTTAAGTTTAGGGCAGATTTCAAAATCCTCCTTTTAACATATAAAGCATTAAATGGCCAAGGTCCGCTTACTTGTCTGAACTTATCATGACTTACAAACCTGAGCACATTAAGATCTCAAGATGCCGGTCTGCTTAGGATTCCAAGGATTAATAAAATAACAGTGGGAGGTCGAGCTTTTAGTTACAGGGCCCCTAAACTGTGGAATGGTCTTCCTGCTTCCATAAGAGATGCCCCTTCAGTCTCAGCCTTTAAATCCCGGCTGAAGACTCACTACTTCAGTTTAGCATATCCTGACTAGAGCTGCTGATTAACTGTACATACTGCATCTCTGTTGTTAGTCATTAGCACTATAACATAAGTAACATGATAATTATATTTGAATACTAACCCTCACCTATTCTGTTTCTTTTCTCGGTACCCAAATGTGGCCATTGGTGCCACGCCCACCTGCCAAGTTGTTTGCCTGCCTATGGTAAAGTCATCCCTGATGGAGGATCACAGGAATCATGGGAAAGAGGGGTCCTTTCATCGGAGCAACGTTTCAGCCGTGGCATGGCCAAATGGGGAGGCAGCTAGATGGATGAGGTCTCCAGGACTATCCAAATATCCAAACCTAATTATGTCATACCATCTATTGTTAAACCGTACTTCTAAAATTTTTATTATGCTGTATTAAGGAATTGTTCTGTTCTGTGTATTGTATTGTATTGACCGCCTACTTTTGACACCCACTGCACGCCCAACCTACCTGGAAAGGGGTCTCTCTTTGAACTGCCTTTCCCGAGGTTTCTTCCATTTTACCCTACAAGGTTTTTTGGGAGTTTTTCCTTGTCTTCTCAGAGAGTCAAGGCTGGGGGGCTGTCAAAAGGTAGGGCCTGTTAAAGCCCATTGCGGCACTTCCTGTGTGATTTTGGGCTATACAAAAATAAACTGTATTGTATTGTATTGTAACCTGGAGATTGTAAAATGGCCATTTTAAATGGAGTGAGGAGTGAGAGACAGGTGAACACCGAGAAATGAAATCTAAAGATTAACTGGCCTTAATGGAGGGACAGCCTGATGACTAAAACAAAGAACTGCTGTATTTTATGTAAAATAAAAGTAATGGTCAATATACTCATGAAAAAGCCAAAGCTGCTGGTAAGCAATGGTCCATTAATTTTTAACAAGGCCAATGTCTTAATGCAAGAGGATGTAATCTCATTTAAAATCACCCATTAGAGAGGTTATCTTATAAACAGATAGAAGGCATCCAGTGCAATCCATGCCTAGGACCATGCCTGTGGCATAGACATGCGATCACTGACGACCCTAAACATTGTAAAACATTATACTGTCCAGTAGACCTCTATGTTGTTTTGTTATTAGGAGTAAATGTAGCATTTAAAGAGAATATACTGTATATTTGACTTGCTTTTAATACAACACCAACATTTATTTATATAGCACATTTTCATACAAATAATGTAGCTCAAAGTGCTTTACATGATGAAGAAAGAGAAAAAAAAGACAAAATAAGCATTAAAGAGAGACATTCTTAGACTCAAAGTCAGAAAATATAATTAGAGATCTTAAAGATCACATAAGTCAGAGGAAAGATAAGCTTTCCGTGTTTATAACTGAAATCGAAAGTCTTAAAAACATTCCAGGAAACCGATTAATTGTAGCTAAAGGATTTGAAGATTTTTGTGTGACGCATATAGAGATAGAGTTACATGAAAAGCAAATATCTTCTTTAAGTAAGGAGGGAGTGATTAAGAAACAGAAAACGACATTCGCGGAAAGCTCTAAGAAATGGAATGAATTTGCTGTCGCTACAGCGGCATGCCTAGAAGACGCAAATAAACTGCTAACACATAAATCTGATGATCAGCTAGTGTGGACAAACTTGTTAAGAAGGCAGGCTCTATTGTAGGATTAAAGTTGGACAGTTTAACATCTGTGGCAGAGCAACGGGCACTAAGCAAACTCCTGTCAATCATGAATAATCCACTGCATCCACTTAACAGTGTCATTTCCAGGCAGAGGAGTAGCTTTAGTGACAGACTTTTGTCACTGTCCTGCAATTCGAAGAGATGCAATTACAAGGATGGGTTCTTTAAAGTCAAAAACACGAAAGACATCTCCTCAGTTAAAGCATGCCCTTGATATTAAACTTGATTCTTTAGTTCAGAAAACTGCAGCCGCATCGTCATCGTTACAGCAGTGTTGATTGAACAATCGACACTCGATAGTATCCTACAAATGCTATATGAACTTAAAGCGGAAAGACAGGAACAATCCACAACTAGCGCAATAACAGACACGCAGACCTCCAGAAACGATATACTAGATGTGCTAGCGCGGAATCAAATCGAATATCAGAAGAATCAAGCCGAATGACAAAAAAGGTCAAACCGAATGTCATAAAGCAATCACTGAAATGGCTAAATCGTTAACCAAATAAGAGAAAGCTACTGATCCACCACCTCCGGCGCCACGTGGTGAAGTACCACACAGACAGATCCCTTTATTTTCAGGTGACTCGCTGGCTTATGAAGACTTCATCAGAGCCTTTGATCACGCTTAGGTGATGTATTAGCAGACTCACAAGATAAATTAGATTACCTGATCCAGTACACCAGAGGGTCTCCTCAGGAAATGATTAAAGGCTGTTCACGAATGTTACCAGATGCAGGCTATGTAGAAGCCAGAAAGTTGCTTGAAAGATATGGTAATGAGTTATTCGTAGCAGACGCATAGCCTCGATACATAGAATTAGAACAATCTAGACGAGAACAGGCCATTCAGCCCAACAAAGCTCACCAGTCCTATCCACTTGCTTCCTCCAAGAAAACATCAAGTCGAGTTTTGAAAGTCCCTAACGTCTTACTGTCTACCACACTACTTGGTAACTTATTCCAAGTGTCTATCGTTCTTTGTGTAAAGAAAAACTTCCTAATGTTTGTGCGAAATTTACCCTTAACAAGTTTCCAACTGTGTCCCCGTGTTCTTGATGAGCTCATTTTAAAATACAAGTCTCGATCCACTGTACTAATTCCCTTCATAATTTTAAACACTTCAATCATGTCACCTCTTAATCTTCTTTTGCTTAAACTGTAAAGGCTCAGCTCTTTTAATCTTTCCTCATAATTCAACCCCTGTAGACCTGGAATCAGCCTAGTCGCTCTTCTCTGGACCTTTCTAGTGCTGCTATGTCCTTTTTGTAGCCTGGAGACCAAAACTGCACACAGTACTCAAGATGAGGCCTCACCAGTGCATTATAAAGGTTGAGCATAACCTCCTTGGACTTGTACTCCACAGATCGTGCTATATAACCTAACATTCTGTTAGCCTTCTTAATGGCTTCTGAACACTGTTTGGAAGTTTATAGCTTGGAGTCCACTATGACTCCTAAATCCTTCTCATAAGGTGTACTCTCGATTTTTCGACCGCCCATTGTGTATTCAAACCTAATATTTTTACTTCCTATGTGTAATACTTTACATTTACTGACATTAAATTTCATCTGCCACAAATCTGCCCAAGCCTGTATGCTATCCAAGTCCTTCTGTAATGATATAACGGATTCCAAATTATCTGCTAATCCACCTATCTTGGTATCATCTGCAAACTTAACCAGCTTGTTACTTATATTCCTATCTAAATCATTTATATATATTAAAATAGCAGCGGCCCTAGCACTGACCCCTGTGGAACACCACTCTTAACATCGGCCAGTTCTGATGAGGTTCCTCGCACCATCACCCTCTGCTTCCTGTGTCTGAGCCAATTCTGCACCCATCTAAAAACATCACCCTGAATTCCCACTTCTTTTAACTTGATGCCCAACCTCTCATGTGGCACCTTATCAAATGCTTTCTGAAAGTCCAGATAAATAATATCATAAGCTCCACTTTGATCGTATCCTTTTGTTGCCTCCTCATAGAATTCCAACATGTTAGTAAACACGACCTCCCCCTTCTGAACCCATGCTGACTGTTCAGAATAACTCCTGTCCTTGTCATGTGTTGCTCAATCTTATCCTTAATAATTCCTTCCATTAATTTTCCTGTGATGCTTGTTAAGCTTACTGGCCTATAGTTGCTTGGATCTGCCCTGTCACCCTTTTTATATAATGGGATGATATTTGCCATTGTCCAGTCCTTTGGAATCTCTCCAGTGCACAGTGACTTCCTAAAAATATGTGTCAAGGGTTTATATATGTACTCACTAGCCTCCTTAAGAACACAAGGATAAATATTATCTGGGCCTGGTGATTTGTTTGATTTTATGGGCCTGGTGATTTGTTTGATTATAGCCTCGATACAGCATTGAAATGGCCTCAAATAAAGCAAAATGATGGGGAGTGCTCTGCGAGATCATGCTAACTTCCTCTCAATCTACATGAACACTATGAATGACTCAGGAAATGGTGGAGAATTTGAATAACAGTCATAATGTTCGTGCTGTGCATACAAAACTTCCATTTTCTTTGAGAAACGAATGGATAAGGTATGCTTACAAACTTCAAGAAAATAATAAAAGATCCGGCATACCTGAATTAACTTTTTGCGTCGCGAAGCTGAAATGCTGCTACACCTTGTGCACAGTGTCATTTCACAAGGTTACACTTGTATAGAGAAAAAAGAAAAAAACGAGAAAGCCAGGCCCCCTCAGAAGTACGGACAGAGATCAGAAAGTATTTTCACCACCAAAATTTCGATATAGCGAAAAGGAGACTCAAGAAATCTCTGTCAAAAAGACTGTTATTGATACATGTGCATTTAAAAAACCTTGTGCCTTTTGCAGTGACCAGCATATATCCTCGCCGAATGTAAAAATATCAAGGAATTGCCACATAAAGAAAGAATTGACTTTTTAAAATCTAAAGATTTATGTTTTCGCTGTCTCAAACAGGGTCATCTAAGTAAGAACTGTAAAGAGAGAATGAAATGTCAGACATGTTCCTTACAGCACCCAGATATCCTGCACATTAAAGGTTACAGTGGAGCAGTACTTAAAGCTACGTTTAGGTTGGCAACATCTACTGAAAAGGAAACAGAGATTGGAACTTGTGCCTTTACTGGGGCCGGAGAAGAATGCGCACTTCAAATAGTTCCTGTTAAGGTAAAATCTAAGAAAAGTGAAAGGTATGTAGAAACATAGGCCTTTATAGACCTCGGCAGTACAGTAACAATTTGCACTGAAAGGCTCCAGAGACAACTGAGTCTTCAAGGGAGAAGGACGCAAGTATTCCTCAAAACTATGAGTAATTATGATGGCGATTCAAAGATGTTAACCCAATGTTCTGTCTTATCAGATTTACAAGTCTGTGGTCTCAATGATGTTGAATATATTGATTTGCCAAAGGTCTTCACACAGGTCTCCATTCCAATGAACAGAGAAAGTATTCCACTACAAGAAGATATTGATAAGTGGGCATTTCTTAAAGAGGTACATCTATCTCATATTGACTCTGAAGTTGATCTTTTAATAGGAAATTAACTACCCAGAAATCTTCAAGCAGTCACGAATTATACCTAGCCAAGGAGGTGGACCTCACGCCATGAAGACTGCACTTGGATGGGTAGTAGGTGGACCATACAAAGAGATAGATGACCTCAAAACAAAGTGGTAAGATGTCTAAACATTCCATCAATCGTGTCTCAATAATAGAGATTGAAGATATGTTGCTGTAACAGTATAACACAGATTTTCCAGATCGCAGCTGTGAAGAAAAGGAGGAGATGTCACAAGAAGACATCAAGTTCATGCGCATAGCCTCAGAATCTGTGAGACTGGTAGGTGGTCACTATTGTTTAAATTTACCCTTGAAGGATGAAACACTTAAAATGCCGAATAACCAATGTATTGCTGAACAACATGCTATTGGACTCAAAAGAAAATTGAACAAAAATTCAGGTTTCCACGAAGACTATAAAGTCTTCATGAAAGACATTATAGACAATGGTTATGCTGTTAAGGTACTCAAAGAAAACCTGAGTTGTAATGAAGGCAGAGTGTGGTACATCCCACATCATGGTGTGTATCATCCAAAGAAAAATAAGATTTGAGTAGTCTTTGACTGCACTTGCCACCTACCAGGGGATTTCTCTTAATGAACAATTATTAAAAGGCCCTGACCTAACTAACACACTCATTGGTGTCCTCACAAGATTCAGAAAGGAGCCAGCAGCCTTAATGGCAGACATTAAGTCAATGTTCTACCAAGTTAAGATACCAGACAAAGACACAGATCTTTTACGTTTTTTATGGTGGCCTGAAGGTAATCTAAGTAAAACCTTGAAGAATTCAAAATGACTTTTGGTGCTACTTCTTCACCCAGTTGTGCTTCTTACGCTTTGCGTAGAACAGCCGAAGATGCCAGAGATACATTTCCTGAGGAAGCTGTTAACACCGTTCTCAACAATTTCTACGTGGATGACTGTTTAAGGTCAGTGACAACAGAAGAACAAGCAATAAAGCTGGCAAAGGACCTCCAAGCTCTATGCCTCAAAGGGAGATTCCATTTGACTAAGTGGGTGAGTAACAACAGAGCAGTTTTATTGTTCATACCTGAAGAAGACAGAGCTTGTGAACAAAATGACTTAGATTTGAGCCACAGTCTCCTTCCCAAAGAGCGTGCCCTGGGCATCCAGTGGTGCACAGAAACTGACAGTTTCAAATTTCAGATTAAGTTGCAAAACAAGCCCGCTACAAGGCGTGATATTCTGTCTGTTGTTAGTTCAGTTTATGATCCACTCGGTTTTCTAGCATCTGCCTTACTGCCAGCAAAGCTTATTCTAAGAGACTTATACAAAGAGAAATTTGGGTGGGATGAAGAAGTAGAAGTCAAACACATTCAGAAATGGAAAAAAATGGATTTATCAAAAGGATGAAATTTCCTGCACAAAACATGGTTCTAAAAATTGGTTTTTCAGGTCCAGAGGAATAAACAGTAGGGAATCTTCATGTCTACACTTCAAGAGGAGTTGAACGGTGTGTCATATGTGTGGTAGAAAAAAAAAGTTTGTGCAAGCGTTGTACTCAGAACTGTGAAAAGTATTCAGAAGTGGCACCTTAGATGTATGGTATGCCAGCCTGGAATAGATTAAATGGCCAAAAGAAGTTGTAATTTATGTAACAATCCAAAACCTCTGACATGTCCAGATACAATTGAAGCATTAAAGGAAAGACAGGAACAATCCACAACTAGCGCAATAACAGACACGCAGACCTCCAGAAACGATATACTAGATGTGCTAGCGAAATCAAATCAATATCAGAAGAATCGCCCGAATGACAAAAAGGTCAAACCGAATGTCATAAAGCAATCACTGAAATGGCTAAATCGTTAACCAAATAAGAGAAAGCTACTGATCCACCACCTCCGGCGCCACGTGGTGAAGTACCACACAGACAGATCCCTTTATTTTCAGGTGACTCGCTGGCTTATGAAGACTTCATCAGAGCCTTTGATCACGCTTAGGTGATGTATTAGCAGACTCACAAGATAAATTAGATTACCTGATCCAGTACACCAGAGGGTCTCCTCAGGAAATGATTAAAGGCTGTTCACGAATGTTACCAGATGCAGGCTATGTAGAAGCCAGAAAGTTGCTTGAAAGATATGGTAATGAGTTATTCAGTAAGAGACGATAGCCTCGATACATAGAATTAGAACAATCTAGACGAGAACAGGCCATTCAGCCCAACAAAGCTCACCAGTCCTATCCACTTGCTTCCTCCAAGAAAACATCAAGTCGAGTTTTGAAAGTCCCTAACGTCTTACTGTCTACCACACTACTTGGTAACTTATTCCAAGTGTCTATCGTTCTTGTGTAAAGAAAAACTTCCTAATGTTTGTGCGAAATTTACCCTTAACAAGTTTCCAACTGTGTCCCCGTGTTCTTGATGAGCTCATTTTAAAATACAAGTCTCGATCCACTGTACTAATTCCCTTCATAATTTTAAACACTTCAATCATGTCACCTCTTAATCTTCTTTTGCTTAAACTGTAAAGGCTCAGCTCTTTAATCTTTCCTCATAATTCAACCCCTGTAGACCTGGAATCAGCCTAGTCGCTCTTCTCTGACCTTTCTAGTGCTGCTATGTCCTTTTGTAGCCTGGAGACCAAAACTGCACACAGTACTCAAGATGAGGCCTCACCAGTGCATTATAAAGGTTGAGCATAACCTCCTTGGACTTGTACTCCACAGATCGTGCTATATAACCTAACATTCTGTTAGCCTTCTTAATGGCTTCTGAACACTGTTTGGAAGTTTATAGCTTGGAGTCCACTATGACTCCTAAATCCTTCTCATAAGGTGTACTCTCGATTTTTCGACCGCCCATTGTGTATTCAAACCTAATATTTTTACTTCCTATGTGTAATACTTTACATTTACTGACATTAAATTTCATCTGCCACAAATCTGCCCAAGCCTGTATGCTATCCAAGTCCTTCTGTAATGATATAACGGATTCCAAATTATCTGCTAATCCACCTATCTTGGTATCATCTGCAAACTTAACCAGCTTGTTACTTATATTCCTATCTAAATCATTTATATATATTAAAAATAGCAGCTGCCCTAGCACTGACCCCTGTGGAACACCACTCTTAACATCGGCCAGTTCTGATGAGGTTCCTCGCACCATCACCCTCTGCTTCCTGTGTCTGAGCCAATTCTGCACCCATCTAAAAACATCACCCTGAATTCCCACTTCTTTTAACTTGATGCCCAACCTCTCATGTGGCACCTTATCAAATGCTTTCTGAAAGTCCAGATAAATAATATCATAAGCTCCACTTTGATCGTATCCTTTTGTTGCCTCCTCATAGAATTCCAACATGTTAGTAAAACACGACCTCCCCCTTCTGAACCCATGCTGACTGTTCAGAATAACTCCTGTCCTTGTCATGTGTTGCTCAATCTTATCCTTAATAATTCCTTCCATTAATTTTCCTGTGATGCTTGTTAAGCTTACTGGCCTATAGTTGCTTGGATCTGCCCTGTCACCCTTTTTATATAATGGGATGATATTTGCCATTGTCCAGTCCTTTGGAATCTCTCCAGTGCACAGTGACTTCCTAAAAATATGTGTCAAGGGTTTATATATGTACTCACTAGCCTCCTTAAGAACACAAGGATAAATATTATCTGGGCCTGGTGATTTGTTTGATTTTATGGGCCTGGTGATTTGTTTGATTATAGCCTCGATACAGCATTGAAATGGCCTCAAATAAAGCAAAATGATGGGGAGTGCTCTGCGAGATCATGCTAACTTCCTCTCAATCTACATGAACACTATGAATGACTCAGGAAATGGTGGAGAATTTGAATAACAGTCATAATGTTCGTGCTGTGCATACAAAACTTCCATTTTCTTTGAGAAACGAATGGATAAGGTATGCTTACAAACTTCAAGAAAATAATAAAAGATCCGGCATACCTGAATTAACTTTTTGCGTCGCGAAGCTGAAATGCTGCTACACCTTGTGCACAGTGTCATTTCACAAGGTTACACTTGTATAGAGAAAAAAGAAAAAAACGAGAAAGCCAGGCCCCCTCAGAAGTACGGACAGAGATCAGAAAGTATTTTCACCACCAAAATTTCCGATATAGCCGAAAAGGAGACTCAAGAAATCTCTGTCAAAAAGACTGTTATTGATACATGTGCATTTAAAAAACCTTGTGCCTTTTGCAGTGACCAGCATATATCCTCGCCGAATGTAAAAATATCAAGGAATTGCCACATAAAGAAAGAATTGACTTTTTAAAATCTAAAGATTTATGTTTTCGCTGTCTCAAACAGGGTCATCTAAGTAAGAACTGTAAAGAGAGAATGAAATGTCAGACATGTTCCTTACAGCACCCAGATATCCTGCACATTAAAGGTTACAGTGGAGCAGTACTTAAAGCTACGTTTAGGTTGGCAACATCTACTGAAAAGGAAACAGAGATTGGAACTTGTGCCTTTACTGGGGCCGGAGAAGAATGCGCACTTCAAATAGTTCCTGTTAAGGTAAAATCTAAGAAAAGTGAAAGGTATGTAGAAACATAGGCCTTTATAGACCTCGGCAGTACAGTAACAATTTGCACTGAAAGGCTCCAGAGACAACTGAGTCTTCAAGGGAGAAGGACGCAAGTATTCCTCAAAACTATGAGTAATTATGATGGCGATTCAAAGATGTTAACCCAATGTTCTGTCTTATCAGATTTACAAGTCTGTGGTCTCAATGATGTTGAATATATTGATTTGCCAAAGGTCTTCACACAGGTCTCCATTCCAATGAACAGAGAAAGTATTCCACTACAAGAAGATATTGATAAGTGGGCATTTCTTAAAGAGGTACATCTATCTCATATTGACTCTGAAGTTGATCTTTTAATAGGAAATTAACTACCCAGAAATCTTCAAGCAGTCACGAATTATACCTAGCCAAGGAGGTGGACCTCACGCCATGAAGACTGCACTTGGATGGGTAGTAGGTGGACCATACAAAGAGATAGATGACCTCGCAAAACAAAGTGGTAAGATGTCTAAACATTCCATCAATCGTGTCTCAATAATAGAGATTGAAGATATGTTGCTGTAACAGTATAACACAGATTTTCCAGATCGCAGCTGTGAAGAAAAGGAGGAGATGTCACAAGAAGACATCAAGTTCATGCGCATAGCCTCAGAATCTGTGAGACTGGTAGGTGGTCACTATTGTTTAAATTTACCCTTGAAGGATGAAACACTTAAAATGCCGAATAACCAATGTATTGCTGAACAACATGCTATTGGACTCAAAAGAAAATTGAACAAAAATTCAGGTTTCCACGAAGACTATAAAGTCTTCATGAAAGACATTATAGACAATGGTTATGCTGTTAAGGTACTCAAAGAAAACCTGAGTTGTAATGAAGGCAGAGTGTGGTACATCCCACATCATGGTGTGTATCATCCAAAGAAAAATAAGATTTGAGTAGTCTTTGACTGCACTTGCCACCTACCAGGGGATTTCTCTTAATGAACAATTATTAAAAGGCCCTGACCTAACTAACACACTCATTGGTGTCCTCACAAGATTCAGAAAGGAGCCAGCAGCCTTAATGGCAGACATTAAGTCAATGTTCTACCAAGTTAAGATACCAGACAAAGACACAGATCTTTTACGTTTTTTATGGTGGCCTGAAGGTAATCTAAGTAAAAACCTTGAAGAATTCAAAATGACTTTTGGTGCTACTTCTTCACCCAGTTGTGCTTCTTACGCTTTGCGTAGAACAGCCGAAGATGCCAGAGATACATTTCCTGAGGAAGCTGTTAACACCGTTCTCAACAATTTCTACGTGGATGACTGTTTAAGGTCAGTGACAACAGAAGAACAAGCAATAAAGCTGGCAAAGGACCTCCAAGCTCTATGCCTCAAAGG
The DNA here is from genome assembly GCF_016835505.1 of Polypterus senegalus. Classification (NCBI taxonomy): domain Eukaryota; kingdom Metazoa; phylum Chordata; class Cladistia; order Polypteriformes; family Polypteridae; genus Polypterus; species Polypterus senegalus. The sequence continues at coordinate 339,005,535 of NC_053154.1, read as the reverse complement.
GAGATTCCATTTGACTAAGTGGGTGAGTAACAACAGAGCAGTTTTATTGTTCATACCTGAAGAAGACAGAGCTTGTGAACAAAATGACTTAGATTTGAGCCACAGTCTCCTTCCCAAAGAGCGTGCCCTGGGCATCCAGTGGTGCACAGAAACTGACAGTTTCAAATTTCAGATTAAGTTGCAAAACAAGCCCGCTACAAGGCGTGATATTCTGTCTGTTGTTAGTTCAGTTTATGATCCACTCGGTTTTCTAGCATCTGCCTTACTGCCAGCAAAGCTTATTCTAAGAGACTTATACAAAGAGAAATTTGGGTGGGATGAAGAAGTAGAAGTCAAACACATTCAGAAATGGAAAAAAATGGATTTATCAAAAGGATGAAATTTCCTGCACAAAACATGGTTCTAAAAATTGGTTTTTCAGGTCCAGAGGAATAAACAGTAGGGAATCTTCATGTCTACACTTCAAGAGGAGTTGAACGGTGTGTCATATGTGTGGTAGAAAAAAAAAGTTTGTGCAAGCGTTGTACTCAGAACTGTGAAAAGTATTCAGAAGTGGCACCTTAGATGTATGGTATGCCAGCCTGGAATAGATTAAATGGCCAAAAGAAGTTGTAATTTATGTAACAATCCAAAACCTCTGACATGTCCAGATACAATTGAAGCATTAAAGACAATATTTTAAGAGGTTATTATTGATGTGCAGTACTTCCAGCCACTCAATTTTAATAGTGAGAGATTGCAACACATACTAAGATGATGCTTAGCTCTACTATTTAAAAAAATAAAAAAAGTTACTTTGGAGTCAATTTTTTTTTTTTTTCACTAATGGCATCTCTCAGGGCCATAACATTGAGAGATTCATAGCCAACTGTAAATAGTTCAAATTCAAAGTCAGAGTCATTCATTTCTGCTTTTATAAGGTGTATTTTTTTTTTTACTGTTCCAGTAAACTGTTCTGCGATCCCTTCTTCGTCCTTCGGTGTTTTTCCCTTTTTGAACCTGACACGTTGAGGTTGTTACAATATGTAGCCATCTACATGGGAATTCTCAATAATAAGACAGGGAGATCCCTTACGGAATTATTTAGTCAAGAGGTAAGTTACATTAGTTCAGATCTTCACAAAGTGGGACTTGGAAGTACAATATATTCAGTGTCATTAGTTAAAACTGAATAAACTAACTTGGTATGAATTTAAGAAATTTTCCACTTTCTTGCAATCCTATTGCCTGTTTACACAAAAAAAATGACCACCTTAAAAATACCAAGCCTTTTGTTCAACTCATTCAAATAAAATGGTTTTGTAAACGTCTGGAATACGAGAACCAAATCATAAAGGAATGATGGACCCATCAGTTTTCCAGAATGTGTTACATACTACTGTGTGCAATACAAAAAATGACAGGTCTGTTGAGTTTATGTAAATATGTGCAATTTTCTATAAATATTGTACATACCTGTATCTTGTTACAATTACATAAAGTTAATGATTCTTACTTACCCTGAAGGATGAAATTTTCTGCATCCAGATGTTACTGCTTAATTCTGAGGATGCGTTCATGACCAGGGTGTCGAAATATTTAAATAAATTTGCACCATTTTAAAAACTAAGTTGGCGTCCTATTTAACAACTGAATGTTCTTCTTATCCAACCCATGCTTAATCCAGTTTTGAGCCGCAGAAAGGCGGAGTCCACTCTCAGCACTGCCAGGTGAAGAGGCTATTACAAGAGACAGCCAGTCATAAGGAAAATCCACGGACACACTGAGAGAAGGTGCAACCTGCACACAGACAACATCCAGTCTCCGGATTTGAACTCTATAGACACTGGATTGTGGATGTTGCAGCAACACAAATGCCTGTAGTATAAAATGCTTATACCAATTTCTTCTAAACTGAGCATCCAACTGGTTAATAATTTCATCTGTTTGCTCATTGTGATCTTTTAGAGGATATCTTTTGAAACCTTAATGGGCAAGCTCCAGAAAAAAGTAATTATCAGGGGCCTCGTGCATAATGCAGTGTGTAGAATTCGCACTATAACATGACATAAGCACAAAAGCCGAAATGTGCTTACGCACAGAAAAATCCAGATGCAGGAATCTGTGCGTTTGCCAACTTACGCGTTCTTCCACTACATAAATACCAGTCAAAGTGAAAAGTAATACTCGTGCACATGCCTGCTGTCCCGCCCCAACTCCTCCCAGAATTATGCCGCTTTGAATATGCAAATGAATATAAATAGCCCTTAAGCTCAGTGTCCTGTGAAAGGACAATGGGAAAAGCATGAGGGAAAATGGAAGAATTTTAGTAAATACCAAGTGGAGGAAAGGAAAAACGCACTACAGTATTTGTTGGTTTAAACAGTGGTATAAACAACAAAAGGAAGCTGATCGAGTGACATAGCGTGTAAGAGAAACTCGAAAGCTCAAGTTCACAAAGTTGCACAGTGCCCGAAATAAAAAAGAAGTTGTCACATATTAAAGTCGCCATGAAAAGGTGAATTGTAACCAATCGTTTGAGTGTCATATGAAAGCTTATTAGGGTACAGAGAAAAAAAGGCACACAATGGGGAAAATGCATGAAATGTCAACTTTAATCTCGAAATTTCCACTTTAATCACAAAGTTTATTTTGTCATTAAAGTAGAACATCATAAACTTCATCTTAAAATTGTTTAATTGGCTAGTTTCTCAAATCACATCTTAAGTAAAGTAGCACGTTAAATGCTTTGTTTTGTATGTGTTCTTCTATGTGCTCAATGTGTATGAATCACTACGAGCTTCTTAAACTGGCTTTCACTACCTCCAACAGGACACAGAATCCATTACATTCGAGATATTACAGCTCTCTGAATAACTAAAATACTGAGATGTATACGTGATATTATTTTCATGATGATAGGAGTTAAAGCATGTTATTAAACATGGAAACACGGTGGCGCAGTGATTGTGCGAGACCTTCAATGAAATAATTTATTGCAGCAATACTCAGGGGCAGCTCTAGACTCGTGGCAGCCCTGGGCAGAGAAAGAATCGGTGGCCCCTTCACCCGCCAATGTCAATATGGTATCTCATGCACGGCGGATGGCCACGTCCGTTGCGGACACTGCATAGCCGCCTTGTGCTCATGACACAAGCGTTTAACTTTTGCCGCTGCATTTTTAGCTGTGTCGTTATTTTCTCTTTCTGTTTCATATTCAATATATATTGGTGTGGCAGCCCCTGGGATTTGGCGGCGCTGTGCAGGTGCAAACTGTGCATCTGCACAGGGCCGCCCCTGCAGTACTGTCTCTTTCAAATGTACTAATCTCTAATTCCTGTCTTTCCCTTTCTTTCTCCAAGTAACCGATTGCCACACAATCAGCTCTGTAATAGACGTTATGCCATCTGTAAGCTTAGAGCGCTGATTCTTCAAAACATTTAAGGAACATTGAAATATCTTCGTATTACATGTTTAATTATTCTATCCTTCATGCCAGTCCCAGTGAAGCATACAGTGCAAGGCAGGAACAACCTTTAATTATTAACAATATAGATTATTTAAATGTAGTTAAAGTTTTATCTGTATAATATAACAAACATATTTTGATGCATTTCATCTTAAAAATGATATTGTCATCAAATGTAAATATGCGCTTAATAAAGTGGCTTAGGTTGTGCAATATTATAACTGTAGTGCAAGTTTACAGTGAGGTAATTCTACTTATAAGTACACATATTTCTATAAGGAGCACTTGGGATGAAACTCTTTCTGAACTGCGAAGTCCATACAGGAAAGGTTTGAAGTGTTTCTCATACGAGAAGCAGTTCAAATAGGAAGCATGGCTGAGGCAGCATGTGCTTGATGCTGTATACCGATAATTCTGTTTCCGATCAGCTGCTCTGAGTGGTGCAGTGAGAGTAATATGGAAAAAGATGATCTGCTGTGGCAACCCCTAACGTGAGCAGCTGAAAGAATTAAAATAAGGTGCAGTGAGAGTAACAACACTAAAGCAGCTATGATACTTGGAATAGTTTGACCATTCCGTGGACCAGTGTATTGTTACTGGTTAATTACAATCAGATGCATTAAACTAAGAAACAATATGCGGTTAATTTCAGTGTATTTATAAAGCCTCCTCAGGAAATGAAAGGATAACCACACAGTAACAGTAGCACTGCTTTGACGCTGGGTGCCACCAGTCTGCAAAACCGAGTGGAGAACTTGCGTATGACCAGGTATGAGGTACCGTGGAAATGTGCATGGCTTTATGCCAAGTTTAGAATGTGGAAACTTCGTTACACAACATTTCTGTGAGTACGCACCGTTTATACGTGAGGCCCCAGATCGTTTAATAAGTGAACTTTAGTCTTCACACATTAAAACAATCCCTGTGGAATAAATGGTGCAACTCAAACCACTTACACCTGAACAACAGCAAAACCAAGGAGCTGGTGGTGGATTTTAGGAGACCCAGGCCCCTCCTGGACCCCATGATCATCAGAGGTGACTGTGTGCAGAGGGTGCAGACCTATAAATACCTTGAAGTGTGCAGCTGGATGATAAATTGGACTGGACTGCCAATACTGATGCTCTGTACAAGAGAGAACAGAGCCAACTATACTTCCTTAGAAGGCTGGCATCCTTCAACATCTGCAATAAGATGCTGCAGATGTTCTATCAGACAGTTGTGGCCACACAGTGGTGTGCTGGGGAAGCAGCATAAAGAAGAAGGACGCCTTACGCCTGGACAAACTAGTGAGGAAGTCAGGGTGAAGGCGGAGCAGTGGGCTGCTGAGCAGGCTCCTGTCAATCATGGAGAATCCACTGCATCCACTGAATAGGATCATCTCCAAACAGAGGAGCAGCTTCGGGAACAGACTGCTGTCATTGTCCTGCCCCACTGACAGACTGAGGAGAGCGTTCCTCCCCCGCACTATGCAACTCTTCAATTCCACCCATGGGGGGTAAACGTTAACATTATACAAAGTGTTTGTCTGTTTTACCTGCATTTTTATCACTCTTTAATTTAATATTGTTTTTTATCAGTATGCTGCTGCTGGAGTATGTGAATTTCCCCTTGGGATTAATAAAGTACAGTATCTATCTATCTATCTATCTATCTATCTATCTATCTATCTATCTATCTATCTATCTATCTATCTAACACTGCATGTTGGAATTTGCATTGCTTCTATTTTAATTTTTTCCTATTATTTTGATTACACCGAATTCACGAGTACACCCCAACATACTGTGAGGTGTGCATCAGAGAGGAGAGTCAGCCCAAGTCTTTAGATGGGCTGCGGAAATCCCTTCGACCCAAAAATTAGATGGGTGAGTGAATTAATTTGAAGATTGGAAACAAAGGAATAGTTTACAATAGTTTATCATAAAACACACGAGTAGCTTGAACATGGAAACACGATTTTTAAACAAATACCATTTCAAACAAAATACAGGTAATGGGACTGTGTCAGTTATATAAAAAGTACAATTTTTCTTAATTTAAACAGGAACGTTTTCTATTTAGTTATAAGATACCACGGTCTTTTACGCTTCAGAATAAATGACCTATATTGTCATGATTTCCACATTTCCTTGCTAAGCAAATAAAACGAGAAGGCAGGGCAAAACAAACAGCAGCAGAACGTTCTTATAGGTTACAGGAAAATGTCTTGTATGTCTGTAGTACTATAGGGTGTTGTACTGTGTTAGCCATTATGAATATAGTGAGAAGTCAAGCAAAAATGATATATTTTATTGGTGTCTGGCTAACTAAAAAGATTACAATATGCAAGCTTCTGAGCCAACTCATGCCTCTTCTTCGGGCAAGATGTTGACACCAATAAAATTAGGTCATTAGGTTACAGAAAAAAAAAAGTTAAACCTGCAGTTACTGACAAAAACAAAACGATGCGAAAGTCATTCACAAGCTAAATTATTACACCCAATCTCAAATACCAATCAAGTGAATATTTTAACAATCACTTGTAACAGAGCAGTCAATATAATGATTATTGCATAATAAATATACAGTATGACTGCCTTTGGAGGTGCAGCCGCATGCTTTTCAGCCAATCAAAAGTGGAAAAATGGTTACATAAGACATTTTTAATTTTTAAAATGACTCTATTTTTGAAGAAATTTAATACCCAATAACAAAGAAATTAAAAAATCGCAAAGTATTTCAGGATGCATTAAATTAATCGTTTAAAGGGAGTACCGCGACTTTAAAGATTGCAAACTCCAACCCAAGAAAACTGAAAACTTGTGTAATTATCTTGCATATCTCGTTACTCTGAATAATAATCCAGTATAGGAAACTCCCTTCAATAAATATACCAAACAATCACACTTTAGTCCTTGCCTTAAGCCAGTAAAACAAAAGTAACCTATACCACTGCCTGCAGCATCTAACTAGTCATCTAGCTGAAAACTAAAGCTCGGCAGTAATGATGAGCTCAGCTCAAGGAGGCTACACAGCCATACCGTTGTGTAGCCTTCTTTCCTTTTCAGGGTTTAAATAACAACTAACATTTTCTCCTCTATCATTCCATTTACCCGATTGAAGCCGCTTGCCACTAAGCTAAATAATTAATCTGAAGCGTTTTAACGCAAATGTTCTGAGACAGTTAACAAATGCATAAGAAAAGTGACACCTTCTATATTTGGAACACGCTATACTGGAGTTTAAGCTCTTTTATTTGATTTGTATTCATTATTATTGTACACTTTATACTCTAAGAATTCTCTAACAACTTCACTTGGGGAAAAAACCCCAGAAAATCCGCAAGATTAATCAATTTGAGCTAACAAATTACTGGAATAAGGTCGTAATGGACCGTAATGGGCTCTCAGTCTCCCAGCTGCCAGGCTACATTTCGTTATTGGTATCCGTATTACTAATCAGACAATGCAACCAGAAAAAGTAAAGTTATATCATAATACACACGCGTTCGTTTTTAGTTTTTAATTAAGAAAAACAAAAAATACGCACAGTGTGTGTTAGAGAGAGACCGTAGTAATTGAGAGACACGACTCATATTTCACTGTGCACCTCCCAGCATGCACAAGAACACGTATCATGGGATGTTCACTAAGCAAAAGAGATGCACATGTATTAGTCATTTCCGCATAGAGAAGTATAAATAGCTAAGAGTTAGTAGTACCCTGAATCAATAAGAAGTGTTCCTTGATGACCAGAGACCACACACACACACACATATACCTATTCAAATACAGGTATATATCTTAAAATAAATAAGTCATAATTTAATTCTCAGCTGCTGTGTGGAATTCTCTGCATCATTTACCAGTGTCCTAACAGAGCAAACACTGCGAGTCCTGAACTTATTACAAATACAGTTCTCCCTACCGTCATAGACGCTTGACCTGTCTGCCAGCCTACCTTAAAGAACTTGATGTTAAGTATCCTGACACATCTGTGGTGCATACAACACACCCATCAGCAGAACAGGAAAGGTACAGCCTCATCTCCTACCAGTCAGTACAGTTTCTATAGAGGAGAGAATAGATTGCACACCAAAGTGGATCAGTGGGTTGTACAATATAAGAAAACACCTTTACTTCAAAGATAAGATACTGATTTCTTACCACTGAGATACACATTAGTTATTCATGACCTTGAACTTGAGAATCAACAGTTAACACAATTGACTCAGTCCATGAGAGATTAGATTAGACACTTACGGGAGATGCAGGTAGGCCTTCAAGAGGAATTAAAGGTAAATCAGCAACTGCCTTCAACCTACAGGTGACTGATCAAGCTCCCCCAGTGCTTGCATCCACAACTCACATTAGATCATCAGAAAAGACTGCCCTTAACTTTGATCCAAATATTCCTCCAGTACCCACTCCATGACACAAACAAGTGGCCGATAGACAGGAATGTGCCCCTCTTATTGGCAGTGAACCTAGTACAGGCCGAAACATGATTCACCATAAAGCATCAGGAGAGCAGTAAGCTCTTATGGTTACAAATCCCCATCCATTCAATACCTGTATGAAGAATCTGCTCTTATTTATGGATCTGTAGACCATTGCTCTCCACAACCAAGTTATCTGTTGTATACGTCTAGAGAACATTGAGGAGGTTATTGACTGCACTACTGACTACATTAACTTCTGTATGGACATTGTAGTTCCAGTAAGAACAGTACGCTGCTATGCTAACAACAAGCCATGGATTACAAGTGACATCAAGGGCCTTTTGAATCTGAAGAAAAGGGCTTTTAAAGGCGGTGATCAGCATTTGCTCAAGCGTGTGCAGAAGGAACTTCAAGTCCAGCTCATGGCGGCGAAGGAGCAGTACAGGAGAAAGCTGGAGCAGAAATTGCAGAATAACAGCATGAAAGAAGTGTGGGATGGGATGAAGATCATCACTGGCTGCAGCTCGAAGCGGGGTTCCACCATCAAGAGAGATATGGAGAGTGCAAACCGGATGAACAACTTCTTTAACAGGTTTGACCACCCTAACCCACTCTCACCTCGGAGTACTGCACCCTTCACCCATACTTCTGCTGATACCAGCATAGGAGAAAGTTTCCCCCCACCCACAATTACAGCAGCCCAGGTAAGCAGAGAGCTGAGGAGACTTTGTGCCAGCAAAGCAGTGGGTCAAGATGGAGTATCGCCACGACTGCTGAAAGCCTGTGCGTTGAAGCTGGGGAATCCTCTATAGCGCATCTTCAACCTGAGCCTGGAACAGGGGAGAGTCCCAAATCTTTGGAAAACATCTTGCATCACCCCAGTCCCAAAGGTTTCACATCCTGGTGAGCTGAATGACTTCCAGCCTGTCACTCTGACGTCACATGTGATGAAGACCATGGAGTGGCTGCTGCTCACCACCTGAGACCACAGGTCTGTCATGCCCTCAACCCTCTGCAGTTCGCATACCAGGAGAAGGTGGGAGCGGAGGAGGCCATCATCTATATGCTACACGATCTCTCTCCCACTTGGACAGAGGCAGTGATGCTGTAAGAATTATGTTTCTGGACTTCTCTAGTGCCTTCAACACCATCCAACCTCGGCTCCTTAGGCACAAGCTGACAGAGATGGGGGTAGATTCATACCTGGTGGCATGGATAGTGGACTATCTTACAAACAGACCTCAGTATGTGCGTCTTGGGAACTGCAAGTCTGACATTGTGGTGAGCAGCACAGGAGCGCCACAGGGTACTGTGCTTTCTCCGGTCCTGTTCAGTCTATATATATCGGACTTCCAATACAACTCAGAGTCATGCAACATGCAAAAGTTTGCTGATGACACTGCTGGCGTGGGCTGCATCAGGAGTGGGCAGGAGGAGGAGTATAGGAACCTAATCAAGGACTGTTAAATGGTGCAACTCAAACCACCTACAAATGAACACCTGCAAAACCAATGAGCTGGTGGTGGATTTTAGGAAGCCCAGGCATCTCATGGACCCCATGATCATCAGAGGTGACTGTGTGCAGAGGGTGCAGACCTATAAATACCTGGGAGTGCAGCTGGATGATAAATTGGACTGGACTGCCAATACTGATGCTCTGTGCAAGAAATGACAGAGCCGACTATACTTTCTTAGAAGTCTGGTGTCCTTCAACATCTGCAATAAGATGCTGCCGATGTTCTATCAGACAGTTGTGGCGAGCACCCTCTTCTGCGCAGTGGTGTGCTGGGGACGCAGCATAAAGAAGAAGGACGCCTCACGCCTGGACAAACTGGTGAGGAAGTCAGGGTGAAGGCGGAGCAGTGGGCTGCTGAGCAGGCTCCTGTCAATCATGGAGAATCCACTGCATGCACTGAATAGGATCATCTCCAAACAGAGGAGCAGCTTCGGCAACAGACTGCTGTCATTGTCCTGCCCCACTGACAGACTGAGGAGATCGTTCCTCCCCCGCACTATGCAACTCTTCAATTCCACCCGTGGGGGGTAAACGTTAACATTATACAAAGTTTTTGTCTGTTTTACCTGCATTTTTATCACTCTTTAATTTAATATTGTTTTTTATCAGTATGCTGCTGCTGGAGTATGTGAAATGGGATTAATAAAGTACAGTATCTATCTATCTATCTATCTATCTATCTATCTATCTATTATAGTTTTGACTTTTTTGTATTAGTTTTTATTTCTATATTTTTTCTGACCTTACTTGGAAATTTGGTTTAGCTTTAGTTTTCCATCATCATGAACTTTTAGTTTTAATTTAGTTTTTATTTTACAAAGACATTTCTATTTTATTTTTACATACAGTATATTAGTTTCAGTTTTAGTTTTAGTAATTATGGTACGGTTAAAGAGCTACTATGGAGTTTACTTTTTGTTTCACAATGAGACAGAACTATACACTTAACGGGTCTGGATATAAGTTTAATGTTAGTGGAAGCTTACTACACTACACAACACAGTTTACTATTTGGTTTTGTTTTTGTCTGATAAAAACAAGCATAATCAATTCCAGGTACTGAATATGAACAATTTTACACAACTGTATAATTTTAAAAATATTTTCAATGCCAGTTGTGCTGAACAAAACTGTGCTGACTGTTACCACTTTTTCTGTTTTCCTTTTATTGCCCAGAATGGGCCAATTTGCAATGAATTTTAAGTGAATTTTAAAGTATGACGGTTTTTTACTCTAAATGTCTACAGCACACAACATATCCTGCTACAATGACAATGTGCTTATAATGAATGCTTTCAATATTGCTTTCAAAAATCTCAAATACTGGGCTTTGTTATTTTCTACCAGCCATATTGATCTCTGATTCCATCTTAGGCACAAACAAAATATAGACAAAAGGTTTTCCCACCCGCAGGCCTGAAAAGATCAAAAATCAGGCAACAGAATCTACTTTGTTCTGACACGTGTCATCATGAAAATCACAGGGGCTTAGGAAGACCAGGGCTCTTAGGCTTAAATCAGTGTGCAGACCCCACCTAGCTGTATTTAGGGAAACAAAGAAAAACAAGCATGTAGTGTCAAGGTTAGGGGCAGTGAAACTTGAATAGCCCATGCATAAGAAAAGTAAACCCATAATGATCAGAGCATGAGCAGGTAATAAGAGTATAGACAGGCACAAAATGACAGAGACAGCGTCTGAGATTAAGAACAATATAAACATTATCTAAACCTGTTTATCCAGAGCAGGATCACAGGAAACCTGGGGCTTCATGTATAAACGGTGCGTATGCACAAAATGTTGCGTAAGTCTGTTTCCACGTTCAAATTGTTATGTATAAAACCTAAACTTAGTGTAAGGCCACACACATTTCCATGGTAGCTCATACCCTGGCGTATGCAAGTTCTGCACATGGTTTTGCAGACTGGTGGCACCCAGCGTCAAAGCAGTGCTGCTGTTCCAGTATGGTTACCCTTTCTTTTTTAGATACACATCCCTGAAGCGGCTTTATAAATACACTGAAATTAACCGCATATTGTTTTTTAGTTTAATGCATCTGATTGTAATTAACCTGTAACAATATAATGGTCCGCGGAATGGCCAAACTATTACAAATACCATAGCTGCTTTAGCGTTGTTACTCACTGCACCTTCTTTTTCATCTCTCAGCTGCTCCCGTTAGAGGTTGCCACAGCGGATCATCTTTTTCCATATTATTCTCACTGCACCACTCGGAGCAGCTGATCGGCAAGAGAATTATCGGTATACAGCATCAAGCACACGCTGCCTCAGCCATGCTGTCTATTGAACTGCTCTCACATGGCAAATGCTTCAAAACCTTTCCTGTACGGACCTCGCGGTTCAGAAACAGTTTCATTCCTCCTTCTTCAGGCTAGGTATTATTTATTACACCTTTGATTACACCTCCTTGAAGAATGCACCTACACTGCCATGGAAGCTAGCATATTGTAGTCCAGGGCCTTTTCTGGGCAAAGGTGCTTTCTAGCGGTCAGAATGCATTACTGCAGCTCCTTGAAGAGATTGCTATCTTTGTTTTGTTTATAGAGGAAAGCCAAGCAAAATGATACCTTTTTATTGGCTAACTAAAAAGATTATAATATGCAAGCTTTCGAGGCAATTCAGGTCCCTTCTTCAGGCAAGATGTAATTTATTTTGTTTAGAAAAATGTTTCCAGAAAGGACCAGAGCACAAAGAGCTGTTTATTCTGTGCACTGGCCTTAACGCTCTGTGTACAGCAGCAATCTGTGTTCTGTTGCATATACAGTACTAGTGCAGGCAGTGTGCCAAGTATCTCATGCAAGACGCATAGTTTCAGTGAGGCAGAGCTGCTTCAACTTTGGCAGTTAGCTGTTGACAGGACCAGGTTTAATGACTCACCCCCTGATCTTCCAATGTGATAGCAGTCTGCCAGATGGACTCACAGCTGGTCCCAGATGGTCCCAGTCTGCAACCCTCTCCACCCCTTCCCCCATCAAGTGCAGGATTGAGTGATGGCAGCCTGAATCAGGTGCTGTCCAGACTCCAGTGAGTGATTGAGTTCAGGCACCATCCCCCTGTCATTGCTACTGCCTGCTTGGCTTGTTCCTCAGTACTAAGGTGAGAGAGAGTAAGCCTGAGGAGAGGAGGTCTTTTAGGCGGTAGCACTGACACTGCAGCAGGGACACTGTAGCCACTACACCATGAGGGATTTGCTCCTAGGGGATGTTACGCAGGAATACATTTAGCACAACACTAGCAGGGTATCAGTTGTCCACAAAAAGGCCCTAGTATGGACACTACAATGATCAGTAACACCTTGATGGAAAAGCACTGGCACAAGAAATGAATGTTTTCCTGGATTTTCCTAAAGCTAACTTGACCACACTTGAACTGTCATCTTTCTTGCAAGAAACTAATTTAAATGAAGTATATCCAAATTTGTGGATAGCCCTCAGAATTTGAGCCATTACTCCTATAACTGTAGCTTTCCCAGAGACAAGATCCTCAAAACTGATGTTCATCAAAAATTAATTGAGCTCTATAATGTCAGAAGACTTTCTCAATGGCCTTGCAATGATGAGCATTAACAGAGTAGGAATATATATTATGATGATGTTATAAATGAGTTTTCTGCAAGAAAGTGAAGATGTGTCCAATTTTAGTACATACACAATTGACATACAAAAGAGCTATATTATTATTTTCTTATTCTATTTACATTTATTTTTGATTAAATAATTTAATTAGTATCATATTGCATCTGTGTATAGTGGTGTGAAAGGTGTGGGGGTTCGATTTTCTTGCCCGGGGCACCAAATCGGTCAGAAACGGCCCTGTGTAATCGGTTCAGGTAGCCGTATCCATAAATGGCTGACGTGGTACATCACTCTACTACTATATCACACAAACCTCCAACAGAGGCAGTCCATATACTTTTAAAATGTCAGTAAATGTAACGGTAAAATACTTTGAATGGGAGAGTAAAATACCTTTTATGAAAAAAAGGAAACTTACCTTATGTTCTACTGAAAATTACCTGTATAGCTTAAACAATACATTTCATTATTGTTTACAGTCATCTTCGGTAAAATCAATATTTGTCTATATTTTCGAAGATAAACAACTGTAAAATGGTAAAGCACTATTTTAGTAACACCTATGTTAGTATATTTACATAAGGAAACATACCCTTTTAATATATTGTTCCTAGTGAACCACTTACCTTTACACAGTAGAAAAAAAACTTAAAAGTTAGCAGATTTGTTTTATCCTACGTGCTGAATCTTTTTTGAGGGCATTGAAGCTGATTTATGGTGGGTTGTATTCGATAAGCTGGCACATCAGTAGAACACCATACACCACAAAAATAAACAATACTTTTCCACCAGAAAATGTGCCATAAATGTCTTAAACTTTGACTTCTTTTCAGTGTATGTAATTAAATGGTACAACGTGTTTGCTATTTGCTGTTGTAACTTTACTAATATGACTGTGTATTGATATTTTATCTTGCTCACATTTTTTTTTTAATGATTGACCTGTTTATTACAGTACATGGATTTCAGGTTATGGTTAAACATTCACTTGTATTGTAATGTGTTGTAAAGAAAAAAGTTATTTTCTAGAAAGTTATATCGTAGACCTAAAAATATTGTTACTTTTTTTACGGTAAAATTCTGGCAACCACAACTGCCATTTTAACTGTAAATTTTACTTTATTTATTTATTTATTTTACATCGTGGAGGAGTGTTCTGATTCTCCTTCTGCACACATTGTACACCCATGACTCTGTGGTTAGATATAGCTTCCGCTCTATTTTTATTTTTTCTGATGACTGCACCCAGACAAAAGGTTTACCATGATGATACATGGACGTCAGTAAGTAAAAGCAGACTTAAAAAACATTTCTGACTACATCGGAAAAGTCAGAGGGTGAGCAGCGTATAATTCCTTAAAGTGATCATCACTGCATGGCGCAAGTGGACGCAACACATGTTGGCTATAATGCAAGAAAACTCACTAACCAATTTACTTCTTCACATGTCTGAGGAAAGCTCGATTCTCTGTCTGTTACCACAAACATCTACAGGAGTGTCTTCTTTGTGTGTGTGTGTGTTTTTTTATTTTACTGGTATCAATATTTGTTTCAGGAGACACGTAGGTAAGACTTTTATTGTGCAATACACATGACAATCAGCAAGACTTGAACTTAATGCTTTTTGGTAATTGATATTAGATTCCTGATTTCATGCTCCTTTTTTAAAATTCGTTGAAGCAAGCTATGAACATAATGTTGCAAAACGTGAAACAAATCTTATAGCCTACGTTTCCCCCCGAAAATATCCTATTTTTGTAAAAATGAAAAGTTACTTACAAAATGAAACACACATTGTCACATATTACGCCGGTGTATAAAATATATAATTTATAAATGTACTCAGTGTCTTTATATATTTTTGAACACTGCTAACTTAAAAAAAAAATATTAGTAATAAATCGCACAGTGTATGAAAATAACGTGTTTGCGGTGATGTAAAGGAAGTGCTTTAAAATACTTTTAAGATAAGTGAGGCTTTTCCGAAAGAAATTGTGCTTCAAGCCTCAAAAATATCTGTTTTCTTTCTTTGTTTTTTACATAGTGGCGTTGCATCTTTATTTTAAACTATGAAGAATAGAGATTACAGGGTTGAAATAAAAGGCTACAGGAATAGTCGTTCCAATTTCTTTTGAAACAATGGATTGTTATTTGCTTTTAATTAATATTAATAAAAATAAAAAAGAAACAGTGACGTTGGTAAAGAAATCTTATATTCATAGTCTTGTTTAATTTGCAAACTTTTTTTCCCTCCTCGTGCCAGTTGAATTTTTTTAAATTCATTTTGAAGTCAGAATTAAACACGGGTAATATTTTGGAAAACAGAAATTTCTGTTAATTTGTGAATCTTTTTTTTTTTTTTTCCTTTTTAACAAATGTCGAATGATTTATTTTTTCGTATCTTATACGCAACGTTTTCGGTATTTTCATCTAGAAACTAGAGACAATACTTTATAAAAGATAACAAAATGCAAAGGCTATATAACTTAATGAGTTTCGGTGTCGGTCTACTTTTCGTCGATTCAATTTTTCCTATTTGCTTTTTGAAAGCATTTTTTTATTTACAATATATATTCTATGGGGAAAAAAGGTATATGCATGCATTTTTATTTCGTAGCATATGTTTGTTTCAATGGCTTCAATATCCGAGCTTCGGAGATCAGAGCTTGAAACACTCAAAGCCAAACTAATGTCAAACATCAAGCTAACGTTACCCCACTCTGAAGTTTTTAACATATAAGAACAAAATAGCGGCATACAGAGGTTTGATAACACCCAGAAACATCAGTTTAGGAGCAGGAGAAACGGAATTCAAAGTTTATACATACCTGTTTATGGAAATGGATTTATGAGCACAGTTTTTCATCCAGATAATAAAACATATAAAAATGAGTTGCCATGAGTTATTTGTATATTTTTCCTATTCCACTGTCACTTACCTATGCCTGGGTGTGTTTATTTGGCATCTTCGTAGCCCACAGCGCCTGCTGGTTTCTGTGCACTGCACGCAGCTCAGCACAGGGCTGTATCAAGTTTCATTTTCTAAAGAAACTGCACTGAAGTTGCTGGCAAGTGTATTTGGGGTGGGCGCATGGAGGTGAGGTTACAGATTACAATTAGAATATCAAAGGATCACTGCTGTTCACGAAATATTTCGGTTCCGATTCATGCATCGAATCCACAAATACTGTACGTTTAATGGTGAAATACTCAGAGTCTACTATTTCTCAAAGTACTTGCAGTTGATCTGAACTAGCGCTAAATTAACACATCTAGTTCTGAAAGGCTAATTCAGTTTTACGTCATTTATTATTCCTTTAATTTATTCTTATCATCGACAGATCATACGACTATAGAGCAGCATGCTGACTTTTTAAAAAACTTTCTAATGTATGTAAATTTAAATGTTAGTTTGTCCGGTGTGCCAGTCAAACCCGCTGAACCGCTGAACTTGTCAAACTGTTGACATGTAGACTAAATGCCCTTGCGATGGCAAGATAACTATTAACAGCGTACGCTTGGGTAATATACTGATGTCGGAAGAATAACACTATCTGAAGCTTCTTGACAAGGGTAAAATACACCAGTCATGCAGTCTCCTTTTTATTATAAAAAAATCTTTACATGCACATGCGCACCGCCGTGCACCAAAATCACGCGAGCACTTAACAAAAGGAATACATCTTTCAACTGAGAGCATTTTACATGTATATGTTGACACCCCCACTTGCTCTCTCATTGCTATGCATTTTTGACAACAGCCTTCCATAAAAACAGAGTAGACTTCTCAATTTACATACCGATTACAAATCCTTTGAACCTTTCCAATTTCATCTTTGTTACAGGTTTTGTCATAATATCAGCAACCATTTCTTCTGTTGGACAGTACTTCAGAGTAATTTTTCCATCATTTAAAATTGCTCTGACAAAGTGGTACCTAATGTCCACATGTTTACACATCTGTCTGCTTACAGGGTTCTTTACTAGGGCAATTGCACCCTGGTCCTCATAAATTTCCACTGGTTCATGCTGAATTTCACCATCTATTCCTTTTAAGAGCTGGATAAAATACATACCCTCCTATACTGTGGCAGATAGATAGATAGATAGATAGATAGATAGATAGATAGATAGATAGATAGATAGATAGATAGATAGATAGATACTTTATTAATCTGAAGGGAAAATTCACATACTCCAGCAGCAGCATACTGATAAAAAACAATATTAAATTAAAGAGTGATAAAAATGCAGGTAAATAAAACAGACAATAATTTTGTATAATGTTAGCGTTTACCCTCTTCAGTGGAACTGAAGATTTGCAGAGTGTGGGGGAGGAACGATCTCCTCGGTCTTTCAGTGGAGCACGACAGTGACAGCAGTCTGTTGCTGAAGCTGCTCCTCTGTCTGGAGATGATACTGTTTAGTGGATGCAGTGGATTTTCCATGATTGACAGGAGCCTGCTCATGCCCGACGCTCTGCCAAGGATGTCAAACTGTCCAGCTTCGTGCCTACAATAGAGCCTGCCTTTCTCACCAGTTTGTCCAGGCATGAGGCGTCCCTCTTCTTTATGCTGCCTCCCTAGCACACCACTGCATAGAAGATGGCACTCACCACAACTGTCTTACAGAACATCTGCAGCATCTTATTGCAGATGTTGAAGGACGCCAGTCTTCTAAGGAAGTATAGTCGGCTCTGTCCTTTCTTACACTGAGCTTCAGTATTGCCAGTCCAGTCCAATTTATCATCCAGCTGTACTCCCAGGTATTTATAGGTCTGCACCCTCTGCACACAGTCACCTCTGATGATCATGGGGTCCAGGAGGGGCCTGGGTCTCCTAAAATCCACCACCAGCTCCTTGGTTTTGCTGGTGTTCAGATGTAAGTGGTTTGAGTCGCACCATTTAACAAAGTCCTTGATTATGTTCCTATACTCTTCCTCCTGCCCACTCCTGATGCAGCCCACAATAACAGTGTCATCAGCAAACTTTTGCATGTGGCAGGACTCTGAGTTGTATTGGAAGTCCGATGTATATAGGCTGAACAGGACCCCTGCGGCGCTCCTGTGTTGCTGACCACAATGTCAGACCTGCAGTTCCCGAAACGCACATACTGAGGTCTGTCTGTAAGATAGTGCACGATCCATTCAACTAGGTATGAATCTACTCCAATCTCTGTCAGCTTGACCCTAAGGAGCCGAGGTTGGATGGTGTTGAAGGTGCTAGAGAAGTCCAGAAACATAATTCTTACAACACCACTGCCTCTGTCCAAGTGGGAGAAGGATCGGTGTAACATATAGATGATGGAATCCTCCACTCCCACCTTCTCCTGGTATGTGAACTGCAGAGGGTCGAGGGCGTGATGGACCTGTGGCCTCAGGTGGTGAAGCAGCAGCCGCTCCACCGTCTTCATCACGTGTAAGTAAGTGCCATATACTCAGCTTCACATATAGATAATGCCACAGTGGATTGCTTCTTTGTTTTCCATGAAATGAAAGCCCCCATTGTACTTAGACTGAAACAGTATCCAGTCATTCTGTGTCCATCATCTGCATCTGTTGCCCAATCTGCATCACAATAGGCTTGTAATTTTAAATGATCTTCACAATCTCTATAACATATAGCATAGTCAGCAGTTCCTTTCAAATATCGTAACACATGTTTTGCTGTTACCCACTGTTGGGTACTTGGTTTGGACAAGTACTGTGATAGCTTACTGATGACAAAACTTAAGTCTGGTTTAGTGCATCTCATTACATAGATCAAACTGCGAACTACTTCTCTAAACCTTTTGGGATCAACTGATTTATCATATTCCTGATTATAATCTAGCTTCTGCTTACATGGTGTTGCTCTTGTTTTATATTCTGTCAAGTCAAACCTTTCCGAAATTTTCTTAATATAGCCTTCTTGGCACATTTTTATAAAATCATCTCCTTGCTCAAAGTTAATTCCTAAGAAATGTTTCAGTTTTCCAAGGTCTTTCATTCTAAACTTCTCTGTTAGCATTTCTAATCCAGTTTCTTTGGTATACATACAATGGTCAGCTGGATTTTGTATGAATCCGTTTTTACACAAGTGATCATGTAACATTTTGTACCAATTCCTGCCTGACTGTTTTAACCCATACAATGATTTCTCCAATTTGCAGACTAATTTTTCTCCTTTCTCAGAATCAACCTCAAATCCTTCTGGCTGTTCCATGTACACTTCACAGCCTATTGGTACATGCAAGTATGCAATTTTTACATCCATCTGATGTAACAACATACCACTCTCTTTATAATCTACTTCTTCCACCTGATTGTACCCTTTAGCTACATACCTTGCTTTGTATGTCTCAGAAACATCAGGATTGTTCTTAATGGCATACACCCATCAACCCCCCACTGCATTTTTAACCTCAGGTAAGGTAGTTAACTTGAAAGACTTATTTTCTTTCAATGAGTTAATTTCTCCTTTCATTGCATTCTTCCACTCACTGGATTGATTGGAATTTACGGCTTCTGTAAATTTTTGTGGCACCTTACTTATAATATTATAACAAATCAATATTAACTGTTGTTTGGTCGTTGTTATCTATATCAAATACATATCCAGGTACGCTGGCTTCCTATGCTCTTTGCTGGGATAGCGTGTACCTGGACTGTCTTGGTTACCTACTCCAATTTGATTTCCATGAACGTGTACTGGCTTTTCATCAGTAATGTCAGATCTACCAATAATTCTGCTAATCTGCCTAGTATTACCTCTCCTCAGGTCATAATCATCACTGTCATCAATCTGTTCCTGGTCAGTTTATGTGCTCTGCTCTATCCTACCCTTCTCAATAAATTTCACTAGTCTGTGCTTTAGGACCCTGCCAGTATCTGGATAGTAGATTACTGTATGTAGGCTGGGTGTACAAAAGTCTGTGCACGTTATCTGTTGAGTCATCACGCTCATGCTGAGCGCATGTGTTATTTCTGTATCTGATACATGGAAAATGCAGTACTTCCAGGAGTCTGCATGTACCCACATTTATTGTTTGTTGACTTTGTGTGCGTCTGTTTGATAAACCACACAAATATTTGTCTGCAAATAAACATTTAGCTCTACAAAGCCATTACAACGATTCCTTCCTTTGCAACGTTTAGCAGTTAATTGAGATCTTTGTACATTTGGTCTGCCTCATCCTTCTTATCGGGGATTAGGATTGGTGCCACAGAGAAACACCAGTTTGACGCATGCACTGTTTAACACTGGGCTATATTTGTCATCGCCAACAAAAATACCTTTGTCACACCTACTGTCTAACTTCTTTTTGTCTTCTTTGCATGCATAGCATACTGACCCAAACATATGCATCCCAGAAACATTAGGCCTTTTCCCTGTCAACAGAAAGTATGGTGTCTGTTTGGTGTGATTGCAGATTATCGCTGCTGTTTGCACTGCATACATCCATAGCTCTTTGGGGAGATTACTCTCAATGAGCATGCACCTGGCCATGTCAAATAGTGTTCTCCACTGTTATTCAGCAGTACCATTCTGGTGACATAAGTAAGGTGCAGAAGTTTCATGCCTGATACCATTTTTGGTCAGCAGTGATTTAAAGCTTTCAGACATAAATTCTTTACCATTGTCTGACAGCACACATTTGATTTTCCCATAAAGGGCACTGTCAGCAATACACTTCTCCAAAGCTACCACAGTACCACTTTTATCCTTTAAAAAACAGATAAATATTACACTGGAAAAGTCATCAGTGAATACCATCACATATTTATACCCCCCTACCCCTAACCCCTTTGATACTGGGTCAATTGGACCTGTTAAATCTGTGTGAACTAATTCAAGTACTTCTTTGGCTCTTTTGTCAGGACATCTGTTTCTACTCCGGGTAAATTTTCCCTGAATGCAAATTTCACAGGTAAGACGGGTCTTATCACCTTTACCCTTTATTTTTAACCCGTCAACAACATGTTGTAGCTTCTATATATCATCATAATTACAATGGCCAAGAATTTCATGCCATGTCTGCACATCCTGAAAACTTTTACAACTGTCATCGTTTCCATCACATACCATGTTTAAGAAATACAATCTGTTATGCTCTTTGATGTCAAATGAATTACCATCTTTGAGCTGAATTATATCTCTGTCTTGCTGGAAGATCATGCTGGCTCCGCTTGCTGTCGCTGCTTTCACTGAGAATATGTCCTGTGGGTACGAGGAAATGTATAGCGCCTCTTAAACCTTTTGATGTCTGTAATGATATGGGATGTTGCTCCCGTGTCAACCATCAAGGTTTTTGGCTTCAGCCTTGGCTGGCTCAGGTTTTTTCAGAATGCTTTTTCAGACATGTTCTGGCTATATGTCCTTTCTGACCACGATAGCATATAATATCTGCCTGGCTTTGTGCTGGTGTGCTGGGATTTTTTTGTATCTGTACTTTCATCACGTGATCATCTGACGCACAAACGTATCTTCGTAACTTCTTAATTTTACTTTAAAGTCTGCAAAGGTCATAGTCTCATTGTTATGCACCACATACACAGTAAACAGCTTAAATGTTTCTGGAAGGCCCTTCAAAATCATTGCTATCAGGAGACAATCACTTATTGTTTCCCTCACACTTCTTAGCGCTATAATGGCATTCTCTGCAGGTATTATATGATCGGTTACGCTTTCTTCACGTGCCTTGTGTATTGAGGTCAACTCAGTGTACAAACTAATTGTTCATGGGTTGCCCTTACCAGCATAATAGTCTCTTAAGATTTTTCATGCTTTTCTGCCGTCATCTGCAGCTTCTCGCATAATGAGGGAGAGGCTCTTATCATCTAGAAATTGTATTAATTCAGTATAGGCATCACCATTTCTTTCGATATCTTCCTATCTGTCTTCATCTTCACTTGGCTCATGTAGTATCGTCTCTTTTAACCGTTGTAAACTCAGATGGCCCAAAAATTTTGTTTTCCACAGTTCGTAGTTCTTCTCTTCTCCATCGAACACTAACCTACTGCATTGGTTAACCTGTTCTCTCTTTTTAATTCCAGTAGCCCATGCGTCTGCAGTACCCGTCATGCCGTTTTACTCGAAATTTCTTGTCAATTAACTCATGCATGTCCTGGGCCCATAACCTGTTGACATGTAGACTAAATGCCCTTGCGATGGTAAGAAAACTAACAGTGTATGCTTGGGTGATATACTGATGTCAGAAGAATAACTCTCTCTGAATCTTCTTGACTAAGGTAAAATACACTGGTCATGCAGTCTTATTTTTATTATATTTAAAAAAAAATCTTTTACGTGCACATGTGTACCACCGTGCACCAAAATCACGTGAGCACTTAACAAAGGGAACACATCTTTCAATTGAGAGCATTCCACTCCCTGGGGGGTCGGTGGGTTATTTGTGGGATCTAGCAAAGATTATGCGCTACAGCACAGGTGTTGATCTCCAGTCCTGGAGGGACACAGTTGAAACAGAGAAACAACTAAAGGACTTATTCTGGTTGTGCAGGAATAGTTGACATTCACAGCAGAGTGTCCATAAAAACACTTGGAAGGTAGATTTCTAATCCAAACCTTTAATTTGCAGATATAGCAGTACATATGACAGTGTGGATATGTGGTTTTGCTTTATTTGACGCACACTATTTCTAAGGAACTCTCTAACTTTGTGAAGTGCAAATACTTACACAGACAGTGAAAGTGTTTTCTCTTTCCATGTTTTCTCTTTCTTCCTGCTACCCACAGTACTTCGCTCAGCGAAAGGCAGCATCTAAGTCCATCCTTCCACTGACTCTGAACTCCGCCTCTCAGACACTGCCATCCCCAAATATGTGGTGCATATTTGCTCCTCGAAGGGTGAAATTCTTAGTGTTCGGTAGTCATATCGATGGAGTCATTGTCTTGAATTTCAGGCAGAGGAATCAGATGTGCTACAGGTCTTGTTAATATTCTGTATTTGATTTTAACAATGAGATCTGCCGATCTGACCTGTCCATCTGGCCCAGGAAACACCTTGATGACTCTACCAATTAGCCAGCATGCTCTAGGAAGCTGGTGGTCAGCCAGCAACACTACATTACTTACTGATAAGTTCTTGTTTGAAGCATGCCACTTATCACTTCTCTGAAGTTCTGGTAAATAATAACTGACTAATTTAGACCAGAAATGACTAGCTAAAATCTGGCTATGTTTCCACTTCCTATTGTTCTTTAATTCTGTTTCTGAATACAAAACTTGTGGGAGAGAACTGTCAGGCCGCCCCATAAGAAGAAGATTTGGTGTGATTTTGCCCAGAGGGGACTTGGCGGTCTCTTGGTCTGGAATCCCTACAGATTTTTTTTTTTTTTCTCCAGCCTTCTGGAGTTTTTTTTTGTTTTTTCTGTCCACCCTGGCCATCGGACCTTACTTATTCTATGTTAATTAATGTTGACTTATTTTTATTTTTTATTGACTTATTTTTTATTGTATCTTCTATTTTTCTATTCTTCATTTTGTAAAGCACTTTGAGCTACATTTTTTTTGTATGAAAATGTGCTATATAAATAAATGTTGTTGTTGTTGTTGTTGATTGGGACCTGATCAGCAATGTTACTGGATACATACTGTATCCTAATGGCTTGCTGTTTAAGATTCCTTCAATCTCTGTCAAACTGTCCTAAGCACTTCTTCAGTGACAGTATGGGATCCTACTGAAATATGCAATCCTACTGAAATATCCCATGTTCCTCCAAAGTGTGGTGCACCTGGTGGATTAAAATGGAATGTGATCTTCTTAGTCAGTTGTTCTTGTACTTCAGGACTAAGCATAGGCTCTTTACAATTCTCTATCTCCTCCATGGAAATTGGTAGCCTGGTCTGAGAGAAGTTCATATGGTGTACCTTGTCGAGCAATGAATCTTCTCAAGGCCATCAGAAAGGAATCTGTATCAAGTCCTGTAATGATATCAAGATGAACACATCTAGTGGTGAGACACCCCACCACTTCTCTGGGCATCTTCCCATCTTTACTTGAAATGGGCCAAAGCAGTAATGTAATACGAAAGGGGGTTTGTAAAGACGTAAGCGCATTGAAGGCAAATCTGCCATTTTTGGTACTACTGGTATAGCCTTCCAACTACAGCATTCTAAACAGTGGTACTGATGTTTACGGATAGTCTCACGCCCTCGAAGAATCCATATACTTCTTTGGATATCTGCAAATACTCTCTGGATCTGGATGACACAGTCTGTTGTCATATTCTTTCATTAACAGCTTAGTGGCGGGATGCTGGGCATCTAGTACTACGGGATGTTTTGAGGACATCTCCACATTCTCACGTTGCCGTAGACGTCCTCCAACTCTAATGAGATCATTAGATTTGTCAAACTCAGGGACGAGAGTGAGCAGACGACTGGTAGGCGGAACTGATTTTCCGGCCTTTAGTAAATGGTATTCTTCAGGGAAGCTGTCCTGTTGCGCTGTCTGGAAAATCAGCAACACAGCATTTTGATATTCTTCAGCAGTTGGTTTCTTATTTATATCTGCCGCCCCATGTTCTGCCTGGGTCATAGCTTCTACTAGGTCCATCCATGTCTTGTATTTGTAGGCATCTGCAGTGGTATAAGTTACATTAATTCCACAAAAGACACCTTTCTGATACTCTGTTATATCTTCAGCTAGGTCTACTGCTGGTGTCAATTGCCATTCTTTGGATGAATGTAAAAGAAAAGATAAACTTTGTGACCATTGATTAGGTTCTGTCAGTTCTGTCAAAGTCTTACCCTTGGTAAGGTCATCAACTGGGCTATTGGCAGAGTTCACATAACACCATGAATGACGATCTGTAAGATCTTATATCTCTGCCACTCTAGTACCAACAAAAACTTTAAAACAACAAGAATCTGATTGTAGCCAGAACAGCACAGTAGTGGAATCAGACCAGAGAGTGATTTGTATTATCTGTAAAGTCAGCTCATTGGTACATAACTTTGCTAACTGGGCACCATTTAAAGCTGCACAAAGTTCCAATCTGGGAAGAGCAAGTCGCTTCCGTGGAGCAACCTTTGATTTCGCCATGACAATGGCGAGTTGCACATTGCCACTGTTGTCTTCTGTACACAGGTAAGCTACTGAGCCATACGCCTGTTTTGAGGCATCACAGAAAATGTGGACTTCTCTTTTATTATCAGACTGATCCATGTCTGGTGTTGTATAGCACCCAGGAAATGTAAGACTACATAGAAGGTGGAGCTTATTCTGCCATTAATTCCAAACTCTGAGCAAGTCTTCTGGTAACTGGGGATCATCCCAGTCTCTCTGCTTGTCCCACAGCCTTTGGACCAATACCTTTGCTTGAGTGGTAAATGGAAGTAGAAATCCAAGAGGATCATACTGGCTAGCTAGTACTCTGTAGATATTATGCATGGTCGGTGCTCCTTGCTGTACTTGGCGATGTTTATATCCAAGTTTATCTAAAGAGCAACACCACCATAATCATAGTGTAGGTTATTGAATGTCAGTTTGGTTCTGAGAGAACCACAATTCTGTATTGTCTGATCGAGCTTCCTTTGGCAGAAGTCTTATGGTACTGGAGATGTTACTGGCCCACTGACTTATTTCAAACCCACTTGAAGCCAAAACGTTTGTCATCTTGTCTACTAGTTGTCTTGCTTCCTGGGCAGATGACAGGCTCTGTAGAAGTCAATGTAAAAACTTCTTTGTACAGATAGTCTCACATTATCATTGGGTTCACTGTTGTCTATGATGCGTTGGTGGAGTGCAAAAATAGCACAACAGGGGCTGCAGATGGTGCCAAAGGGAAGGACCTTCCATTCATACACATCAGGACAGCTGTCTCGCTTCATATTGCTCCAGACAAAATGGAGTAGATGTGTGTCATCAGGCAGGAGACATAATTGATGAAACATGCCTTTGATATCTCCACTAATAACTATATTATGTTCTCGGAAACAGAGAAGTACTCCTAAAAGAGATGGGTCTAGTGCAGGTCAAGGAATTAAGTACTCATTTAGATTAAGGCCCTTGTACTGAAATGAACAGTTAAAAACTACTCTTATTTTCCATTATGACTAACAATGTGATGCGGAATAAACCATGATTCTCTGTCCCTGCTCAGTTCTTCAGAGGTCAGTTTGGTCACATATCCAGCTGCTACCAACTTTCCAATTTCCTCATTATAGACAGTAGCTCGCTCTGTATCCTTAATCAATTTTCTCTCAGTGTTCCTAAGACTTGGCATTACAACAACAACAACAACATTTATTTATATAGCACATTTTCATACAAACAGTAGCTCAAAGTGCTTTACATAATAAAGAATAAAAAAATAAAAGACAATAAGAAAACAAAATAAATCAACATTTATTAACATCGAATAAGAGTAAGGTTCAATGGCCAGGGGGGGACAGAAAAAACAAAAAAACTCCAGATGGCTGGAGAAAAATAAAATCTGTAGGGATTCCAGACCATGAGACCGCCCAGTCCCTCTGGGCATTCTACCTAACATAAATGAAACAGTCCTCTTTGGATTTAGGGTTCTCACGGAAGGGCTTGATGATGATGATGGTCACGTAGACTTCTGCCTTTTAATCCATCCATCATTGTTGGAGCATCATGAAGCTTTGAGTAGGTGGAGGTGGTGCAGGCCACCACCACAAAGAAACCGGAAAAAGAAACAGAAAAGAGAGTAGGGGTCAGTACGATTTTAGAGCCACCATGAATAGTTATTATGAGGAATTGAACATACAGAGTATCAGGATTAAGTTAAATTAATTAAATGAAGTTATAAAAGGCCATGTTAAAGTAATGTGTTTTCAGCAGTGTTTTAAAGTGCTCTACTGTATCAGCCTGGCGAATTCCTATTGGCAGGCTATTCCAGATTTTAGGTGCATAGCAGCAGAAGGCCGCCTCACCACTTCTTTTAAGTTTTGTTCTTGGAATTCTAAGGAGACACTCATTTGAGGATCTGAGGTTACGATTTGGAATATAAGGTGTCAGACATTCCGATATATAATATTATTTAAGGCTTTATAAACCATAAGCAGAATTTTAAAGTCAATCCTGAATGACACAGGTAACCAGTGTAGTGACATCAAAACTGGAGTAATGTGTTCGGATTTTCTTTTCCTAGTTAGGATTCTAGCAGCTGCATTCTGCACTAGTTGCAAACGATTTATGTCTTTTTTGGGTAGTCCTGAGAGGAGTGCGTTACAGTAATCTAGTCGACTGAAAACAAACGTGAACTAATTTCTCAGCATCTTTCAGTGATATAAGAGGTCTAACTTTACTTATGTTTCTTAAGTGAAAAATGCTGTCCTAATGATCTGATTAATATGTGATTTAAAATTCAGATTACAGTCAACAATCACCCCTAAGCTTTTTACCTCCGTCTTGACTTTTAATCCTAATGTATCCAGTTTATTTCTAATAGCCTCATTGTATCCATTATTGCTGATCACTAAATTTCAGTTTTCTTTATTTAACTTGAGAAAATTACTATTCATCCATTCTGAGATACAAGTCAGACATTGTGTTAGTGAATCAATAGAATCGGGTCATCAGGTGCTATTGATAAGTACAGCTGTGTGTCATCAGCATCAGCATAGCTGTGGTAGCTTACGTTGTGCCCTGAGATAATCTGACCTAACGGAAGCATGTAGATTGAGAATAACAGCGGACCCAGGATAGAGCCTTGTGGAACACCATATGGATATCATGTGTCTTGAGTTGTAATTCCCACAACTAACAAAAATTTTCTCCCTGTCAGGTAGGATTCAAACCAATTTAAGACACTGCCAGAGAGGCCCACCCATTGACTAAGGCGATTTCTAAGAATGTTGTGATCAATGGTGTCAAATGCAGCACTCAGATCTAAGAGGATGAGAACAGATAAATGGCCTCTGTCTGCATTCACCGCAAATCATTTACTACTTTAACGAGTGCAGTTTCTGTGCTGTGATTTGTTCTAAAACCTGACTGAAATTTATCAAGAATAGCATGTTTATTGAGGTGGTCATTTAACTGCATAATGACTGCCTTCTCTAGAACTTTACTTAAGAAAGGCAGGTTAGAGATGGGTCTAAAATTTTCAAGAGCGAGGGTCGAGATTATGTTTCTTAAGTAGGGGTTTAACTACAGCAGTCTTAAGACAGTCTGGGAAGACCCCCGTATCTAATGACGAATTTACTATGTCAAGAACATTATCAATTAGCACGCCTGATACTTCTTTGAAAAACCTTGTTGGTTGGGTCAAGGACAGGTGGAGGTTTTAATTGAGATATTATTTTTGTAAATCAGGTAAATCTATCCTAGTGAAAGAGTTTAATTTGTTTATAACAGGATGCTGGGGTTTAGGAGGATCCTTAGTGTTGGAGGGATATACTATGTTATTTCTAATATCATTAATTTTTTGATTGAAAACTACAGCGATAGCCTCACAGGTTTCACTGGAAGCACTTAGGAGGCATTCCTTTGAGCTACCTGGGTTTAGTAGGCGATCAATTGTAGAAAATAAGACTCTGGGATTACTAGCATTGTTATTTATAATCTTGAGAAATAGCAGCGTCTCTCAAGACGGACAGTGTTATTGTATTCTGTTATTTTGACTTTTAATATTTCATGGTGGATAGTAAGTTTAGTCTTCCTCCATTGACGCTCAGCTCTAGGCATGTTCTCTTTAAATCAGACACTCTTTGGGTCTTCCATGGTATAACAATGCTAGAAGATTTTTTCACTGTCTTTTCAGGTGCAACTATGTCAACAGCAGCTCTCACTTTAGTATTAAATCTTTCCACCTTACTATTTACATTATCCTCGCTATTATAGCTGGCACTATAAACGGACTGATTGCTTAAAATGTTTGTAAGTTTTAAAGCTGCTGCCGAGTCAAAGAAGCGTTTTTTAACAATATGCTTCTCATGAGTGTTTTTTATCATTATTTCTATATTAAAAAGTAGAAGAAAATGGTCTGATAGACCAATATCAATGATCTGTTTTATATCAACTTTCAGTCCTTTAGTAATCACTAAGTCTAACGTATGACCTGCTTTATGTGTAGGCTGATTTATGAGTTGTCTCAAATCAAAAGAATCCAGGAGGTTCATAAATTCTTTTACTTTTAGATCACACTGATTATCTATATGAAAATTAAAGTCGCCAACTATTAGGAGTGTGTCATAGTTAGTAATTAAAATTGACATTAAGTCAGAGAATTCCTCAAAAAAAGACGCGTTATATTTAGGAGGTCTATACACGGATAGTACTAGAACTTGAGAATCTCCATGAATAACAACGGCGAGATACTCAAAGGACTTGAACTTCCCAAACCTGACATTTTTACATTTTAATCGGCTCGAGTAAATGTTAGCCATTCCGCCCCCCTTTTTCCCCTGGCGGTCTGCACGAGTAAAACTGTAATCCGGAGGCGCAGATTCGATTAAAACAGCAGCGCCGTCTGATTTAAGCCATGTTTCACTAAGTGCAATAAATCTATTTTTTTATCACTAATAAGATCGTTGATAAAAACGTTTTGTTAGTTAAAGCTCTAACATTTAATAGTGCCATATTTAATGTTTCGGAGGTGCAGAGATGAATACTATGTGCGTTATTGATATTTGGAATAGGAACTAAATTATTTTATTAGCGCCGCTCTGTGTGTATTTTTGTTTAATCTGTGATCTGTTTTATAGTTTTAATACATTGTTCCTCTAAAATAGTAATTTTAATTAGATTATTGGAGTTTATGCCGTATTTCCTAGATTTTCTACGTGCATTGAGATTGCTTATTACAGTATTAATGCTGTGCACTTGAACGGAAGATTCTATTACACACTTATCATGTCCTAGCACAACAGTATCATTTCGGAAAGGGTTAAGAGCATAGATAGATAGTCAAGAAAAACAAATTACCTTCGATATTGTAGCGACCCGTGGTTGAGTCTTGAAGATTTTCAAGCCGATTTCACCGTGCACCTCTTCCAAGCTGTCGGCTAGCGGATTGCCAGCATTAGGCACGCAGCTGTACCCAGCTCTTTAAGTACGAGCGCTCGTGTCCCATATACCGCACGACTACGAGCGTCTCGGCAGCACGCAGCTGTACCCAGCTTCTTGAGTAGCGAGCACTCGTGTCCCATACACCGCACGACTCCGAGTGTCTTGGCATTAATTGCTTAGATGAAATCTTAGCAATGAATAACAGCTCTGTCCTGTTGTATCTCTTTATTCACAGATAGCCAGAAGCAAAGCTCAAATTCATCCGCTTAACCACTGTCAAGGTCAACAACAAAACGACATTTCTAAACGGCGGTATCTATTTACATTTTTACAACCCGGACGGCGATATCCCAACCCACCCCACCGGGCTGCGCACAAACACATATAACATTTACAACAGGAAAGACAATTACGAACTTAGTTAATCTTTACACACAATAACTTTCACACATAAATTTCCCATAAATTCCCCACAACTATTTTACATAATTTACCCACAAGAGGGTTAGTGTCCCCACAACCCTAATTTTCACAAACAAAGTCTGATAAATGTCCTGGCCGGCGGCGGACACGTTTGGGCCTGCCTGACTCTTCATCACCCGTGCCAGGCTCAGTCCTGAGACTGTCAAGTTCTGTCTCGCACCGAGGGTGGATGTTGGAGAGTTGCTTTGGTTCTCAAGTCTTTCTGGTGCTGGGGCCAATGGGTGGTATGGTGCCAAACGGTCTTTATGCAGCACCACCCGTCTGCCCCGTCCAGGCATTCGGACTCGGAAAACCACGTCCGAAATTGCATCCAAAATTTCTCCAGGTCCCTGCCAATGGTGCGTAAGTTTTGGGGACAACCCCGTTTCCTCTGGGGGCAAAACACCCACACTTTGTCCCCTTGCTTCAGGGTTGGACCATGCGCTCGAGTGTCATATGCCCGCTTCTGGCGGGCTCCAGCTCCCTCTAGGGCCTCTCTGGCCAGTTGGTGTACAGTGTCCAGTCGCTCTTTCAATCGTCGGAGATAGTCCGTTTCGTGACCGCCAGCAAGCTCAGGCTCAGGGGGTGAGCCAAACACCAAGTCCACCGGTGCGCATCTCCTTCCGAACATCAGCCCGCCGGTGTGCACTGACTCGATTCCTGAACAGCCGTCCTATCGCCCACAAGACCAGAGGCAAATGTTGATCCCAGTCTCTCTGGTGTTGACTAGTGAGGATCGCAAGTTGGGCGGCCAAGGTGCGGTTAAACCGTTCTACCAGTCCATCGCTTTGCGGGTGAAGGGGGGTGGTCCGGGTCTTCTTCCCCCCCATCCGCTGACACACCTCTTTAAACAACCGGCTCTCAAAGTTCCGCCCCTGGTCACTGTGCAGTTCATTCGCACCCAATCGAGTGAACATTTCGTCCAGC